>NC_080038.1:68020118-68320118 GCF_030020395.1 Manis pentadactyla | reverse complement strand
TTGCATCTATATTCATCAGGGATATTGGTCTGTAGTTTTCTTTTTCGGTGGGGTCTTTGCCTGGTTTTGGTATTAGGGTGATGTTGGCTTCATAGAATGAGTTTGGGAGTATTTCCTCCTTTTCTATTTTTTGGAAAACCTTAAGGAGAATGGGTATTATATCTTCTCTGTATGTCTGATAAAATTCTGAGGTAAATCCATCTGGCCCGGGTTTTTTTTTCTTGGGTAGTTTTTTGATTACCGCTTCAATTTCTTTGCTGGTAATTGGTCTGTTTAGATTTTGTGTTTCTTTGTTAGTCAGTCTTGGAAGGTTGTATTTTTCTATGAAGTTGTCCATTTCTTCTGAGTTTTCCGGCTTGTTAGCATATAGGTTTTCATAGTATTCTCTAATAATTCTTTGTATTTCTGTGGGGTCATTCATGATGTCTCCTTTCTCATTTCTGATTCTGTTGGTGTGTGTTGATTCTCTTTTTCTCTTAATAAGTCTGGCTAGAGGCTTATCTATTTTGTTTATTTTCTCAAAGAACCAGCTCTTGGTTTCATTGATTTTTTCTATTGTTTTATTCTTCTCAATTTTGTTTATTTCTTCTCTGATCTTTATTATGTCCCTCCTTCTGCTGACTTTAGGCCTCATTTGTTCTTCTTTTTCCAATTTTCATAATTGTGACATTAGACTATTTATTTGGGTTTGTTCTTCCTTCTTTAAATATGCTTGGATTGCTATATACTTTCCTCTTAATACTGCTTTCGCTGCATCCCACAGAAGTTGGGGCTTTGTGTTGTTGTTGTCATTTATTTCCATATATTGCTGTATCTCCATTTTAATTTGGTCATTGATCCATTGACTATTTAGAAGTGTGTTGTTAAGCCTCCATGTGTTTGTGAGCCTTTTTGCTTTCTTTGTACAATTTATTTCTAGTTTTATACCTTTGTGGTCTGAAAAGTTGGTTGGTAGAATTTCAATCATTTTGAATTTACTGAGGCTCTTTTTGTGGCCAAGTATGTGGTGTATTCTGGAGAATGTTCCATATGCATTTGGGAAGAATGTGTATCCTGTTGCTTTTGGGTGTAGAGTTCTGTAGATGTCTGTTAGGTCCATCTGTTCTAGTGTGTTGTTCAGTGCCTCTGTGTCCTTACTTATTTTCTGTCTGGTGGATCTGTCCTTTGGAGTGAATGGTGTGTTGAAGTCTCCTAAAATTAATGCATTGTAGTCTATTTCCTCCTTTAGTTCTGTTAGTATTTGTTTCACATATGCTGGTGCTCCTGTGTTGGGTGCATATATATTTATAATGGTTATATCCTCTTGTTGGACTGAGCCCTTTATCATTATGTAATGTCCTTCTTTATCTCTTGTTAGTTTCTTTGTTTTGAAGTCTATTTTTCTGATACTAGTACTGCAACACCTGCTTTTTTCTCCTTATTGTTTGCATGAAATATCTTTTTCCATCCCTTGACTTTTAGTCTGTGCATGTGTTTGGGTTTGATGTGAGTCTCTTATAGATGGGTCTTGCTTTTTTTATCCATTCAGTGACTCTATGTCTTTTGATTGGTGCATTCAGTCCATTTACATTTAGGGTGATTATCAATAAGTGTGTACTTATTGCCATTTCAGGCTTTAGATTTGTGGTTACCAAAGGTTCCAGGTTACTTTCCTTACTAAGAGTCTAACTTAACTCACTTAGTATGCTGTTACAAACACAATCTTAAGGTTCTTTTCTATTTCTCCTCCTTTTTCTTCCTCCTTCATTCTTTATATATTAGGTATCAAATTATGCACTTTTTCTCTATCCCTTGATTGATTTTGGGGATAGTCAATTTAAGTTTGCATTTGCCTCGCAATCAGCTATTCCACCCTCCCTACTTTGGTTTTACTACCTCTGGTGACAGCTATTCAACCCTAGGAGCACTACCGTCTATTGCAGTCCCTCCAAAATAGACTGCAGAGATGGCTTGTGGGAGGTAAACTCTCTCAGCTTTTGCTTATCTGGAAATTGTTTAATTCCTCCTTCAAATTTTAATGATAGTCTTGCCAGTTAAAGTAATCTTGGTTCCAGGCCCTTCTGCTTCATGGCATTAAATACATCATGCCACTCCCTTCTGGCCTGTAAGGTTTCTGCTGAGAAGTCTGATATTAGCCTGATGGGCTTTCCTTTGTATGTGATCTTATTCCTGCCTCTGACTGCTTTTAACAGTCTGTCCTTATCCTTGATCTTTCCCATTGTAATTACTATGTGTCTTGGTGTTATCTTCCTTGGGTCCCTTGTCTTGGGAGATCTGTGGATCTCCATGGCCTGAGAGACTATCTCCTTCCCCAGATTGGGGACTTTTTCAGCAACTACCTCCTCAAAGACACTTTCTATCCCTTTCTCTCTCTCTTCTTCTTCTGGTATCCCTATAATGCGAATATTGTTCCGCTTGGGTTGGTCACACAGTTCTCTCAATATTCTTTCATTTTTAGAGATCCTTTTTTCTTTCAGCTTCTTTGTATTCATCTTCTCTAGTTTCTATTTCATTTATTGTCTCCTCCACCATATCCAACCTGCTTTTAATACCTTCCATCGTTCTCTTCAATGATTGGATCTCTGACCTGAATTCATTCCAGAGTTCTTGGATGTCTTTCCGTACCTCCATTAGAATGTTGATGATTTTTATTTTGAACTCTCTTTCAGGAAGATTCACGAGGTCCATATCATTTAAATCTTTCTTGGGAGTTGTATTAATAATTTTACTCTGGACAAGGTTTCTTTGACATTTCATGTTTGTATATGGCGCCCTCTATTGTCCAGAAGCTCTATTATGGAGCTACTCAGCCCCTGAAGCAATGTTGGGGGTCTCAGGGGAGTGGTACTTGTGCCTGGTGGGAGGAGAGAGCTGTTACCCACCTCTTGGGTCCTGTGCCTGTCTCCACTGCCTGAACCAATGGGCTGGTCACACAGGTATGTTTTTGTCCCAAAGCAGCCGGATATGGATCCCTGCTTTCCACAAGCATCCGGAATCCCAGTCTCCCCAGGAACTCTGCATATATTAACTTTCCAACCAGGTAGTCATGAGAGTCTCATGAAATGTAGGTTTGTGCTCCCAGAGCAGATCTCCGGAGCTAGGTATTCAGCAGTCCCAAGCCTTCCACTCCCTCTCTGCTCTGTTTCTCTTCCTCCTGCCGATGAGCTGGGGTCAGGGAGGGGCTCGGGTCCCACGGAGCCATAGCTCTGGTACATTACCCCTCGTTTGGTGGGGTCTGCTCTTTTCTCCAGGTGTGTGCAGTCTTGCGCCATCCTCTTTCCTGTTCCTCTCTTAGGATTAGTTGCACCAATTAAATATTCTAATTGTATCCAGTTTTAGGAGGAAGCCTCTGTCTCTCCTCTCACACTGCCATCTTTCTCCCTTTCTTTATTATCAAAAGTATTTACTGGATAAACGTGTTTATCTTCTTCCTTAACTAGGGGAAATTCAACTCTGTTTTTCAAAGGACTTAGTGTTGCAGTTAGTGATTCTAATAATGTTGTTAAAGTAGCTATTTGTTTTTCAATAGAATGTTTAGAACCATTACTTAAATGTGGAGTTTCTGAACGCAGCTGAGAAAAGCTACATTTTCTATCCTTTTTTATTTCTGTTTCAGAATCCTTTTCCATATATGATTCCTCCTCAGAAAATAATGATTCAATATGTAAAGTCCCGAGACTTTCATATCGACGTGCAGGAGATTCATGAGAACGAGGACACTCCCCCAGTATTTTCTGGGTCTCCTCTTTTTTCTCATTTTCATCATTAACTTCAGCATCGTCCACTCTCACAGATTCCTCAGATTCAGGTTGTAAAGGTTCTAGGGCAAAACTAATTAAATTACACAGAGACCAGACAGACAAGGGAATTTGCTCCCCCTGCTGATGAGCTTGGTGGAGAGCTCTCAAAACCTGTCTCCAGAATTTTAAATTCAATACAGCTTTCCCTTGTGGATTAAACCAATAACAATGCTTATTAACCAAGTCAAACAACTCTATCATAGTTGATTTTTTAACTTTAACCCCAGAGCCTTAAGTAAAGTATGCAATAAAACAGCATATTGTTGCTGGGCGGTCTGGGAATTTCCCATGACCCTGCAAATATAATTCAGAAAGTTTCGCTTTCCTCGGAGTGTACAATTCCCTTTCAGTTCTGATCGGCCTAAAGTCAATTGAAACCTGTTACTTTCAAGCCCCACGCTGGGCACCAGATGTAGCAGTCGGGGACAGCAAAAATGAGAAACTGAGTCAGAATGACGTTTAATGCAGAGGGCTTAGACTTCCTTGGAGACTAAGCAATGAGTCAGTGTGCCCCTGCATCTTTATTAGGTTACAGCAAACAGTAAAACGATCATTGGTTAATAATTATTGAATGTACTTTCTCAATGAATCAACCAACCACGAACTATATATGTTTCTTATGTTCCTATTGTGTTAAGTCAAGTCATCCTGTTATGTGAGTTTCACAGCATGTTCCTCATCTGCGTTTGCCTCAGAAGGATCACAAGAACTGTTTGTAGCTCCTGTTGCACACTGTTCATAACTCACACCAGATTCCAGGAATTAACACATATTGTTCTTTCTATTAGATTGGTTTTGGCTATTAATCAAACTTTAGCAGTGTTTACTTTTTTGTCGTTCTTTTCTCTTAGATGCGTTTTGGTTATAAATCAAGCTTAAGCAGAAACTAAACTACAGCAAAGTTAACTGCTGGGTTGTCTCACGTTAACAAATATAAAGAAAAGAAATCATACAAAATATGCTCTCAGGTTAAAATGTAATTAAGTAGTAAATCAATAACAGAAAGATAGCTGGAAAATATTAAGTGTTTGGAAATTACACCATGCTTATAATAACTCATGAGTCAATGAAGAAGTCTCAAAATAATTTAAGAATATTATAAATAAATAAAAATGCAACTTATCAAAGCTGTGGGATGCACCCAAACCAGAAGAAATGTAAAAAATCATCTAAATTTCCCCCTGAGGAAAAACGAGAAAAAAAAAGCAATGTAGTCCTAAAGCAAGCAGAAAAAAAGTATGAGAACATAAATCAATGAAAGGGAATACAGAAATCAGTAGAGAAAAATCAACAAAACCAAAAGCTAGTTCTTTGAAGTGATCACTAGATCTAGCCAGAATAACCATTAATAACAAAGAGAGAACACACAAATTGCAACAATACATATTAAAAATTGTCATCACTACTGATCTCATGGACATAGAAGAACACTGAAAGTGTCTTGCCTACGTATTTGATAACTTCAACAAAATGCTAACTCCTTGAAAAATACAAACTAGAAAATTTCACACATGGAAAAATAGATGATCTGAATATGTCTGTATCTATTAAGGAAATTAATCAATAATTAATAACCTTCCAAAAACAGGCACTGGGCACAGATGATTTCTCTGGTAAATTCTGTCAATCGCTTAAGGAAGAAATAGCATTAATTCTCTACACTTACTTCCAGAAAGTAGAAGCAAA
This sequence comes from Manis pentadactyla, assembly GCF_030020395.1. NCBI lineage: Eukaryota > Metazoa > Chordata > Mammalia > Pholidota > Manidae > Manis > Manis pentadactyla. Next base: position 68,314,632 of record NC_080038.1, on the reverse strand, counting down.
TGGAAGACTTCCTAATTCATGGTAAGAGGCCAGTATTATCTTCCAAAATGTGAAAACCAAAGACATCATAATAAAGGGAAAGTGTAGATCAAATTATATCAGGAATATAGGTACAAATATCCTAAATAAAATATAGTGAGTAAATACAAATGCAACAATTAATTATTAACTTAATTATACATCATCAAATGAGACTGATTCTGAGTGTGCAAGACTGGTTCAACATTGAACCAGAGTCAGGGCACACACAACAGATCCAGACTTAACCAAGGCAGTTTCGTGGACCCAGCAGCACACAAACACATCTTCCAAAGATCCAGTAGTCCCACCAAGGTGGCACTAGAGTAGCATCCATGCAGATTCACCCTGCTGGTGCCCTTTCTATTCCCAGCTACCCTGTTAGTGCAGTGCCACCAGAAAGGTCACAGCTCATTGCCCACATGGGAGCTCCCCAGAATGTGCCCCTCCAACATTGGCCACCTTCCAGCATGACCCTACCTGATGCCCACCTAGAAGACCCATTGGGAGCCTCAGCACCAGGACACCAGGCCCATGCCAACCTAGCCTCCAGCCAGCCAGCCACAACTACCAGGCACACACAGTCTACCCAAGAGACCATCCCTATACAAGGCCATGCCTTCAAGACTGTTAAAGTTAGACCTTTCACTTAACCTATAGAAACAAACACAGAAAGTCAAACTAAATAATGAAACTTAGGAATATGCGTGAAATAAAAGAAAAACTTCAAAAAAAGAACCAAATGAAATAGAGTCATGCAATATACCTGATTAAGTGTTTAATGATTATGAAGATGCTCACCAGACTTGAGAGAACAGTAAATGAACAGTGATCGCCTCAAGAAAGAGATAGAAAATATATTTTAAAAATAGGAGATGAAGAATGCAATAAATTAAATGAAAAAAAATACAGGGAATCAATAGTAGGTTAAAGGATGCAGAAGAGGGGCAGAAGATGGCGGCGTGAGTAGAGCAGCGGAAATCTCCTCCCAAAACAACATATATCTATGAAAATATAACAAAGACAACCCTTCCTAGAATAAAGACCAGAGGACACAGGACAATATCCAGACCACATCCACAACTGAGAGAACCCAGTGCCTCGCGAAGGGGGTAAGATACAAGCCCCGGCCCCGCGGGAGCCGAGCGCCCCTCCCCCCAGCTCCCGGCGGGAGAAGAGCAGGCAGAGCGGGAGGGAGACGGAGCACAGGGCTGCCGAACACCCAGCCCCAGCCATCCGGGCCAGAGTGCAGGGCCCTCGATACTGGGAAAACAGGGCAGCAAGAACAGTGAGCAGGCACTGGAGGCTGGGCGACAGAGGACATAAGAAAAGCGCGCGACCATTTTTTTTTTTTGCTTTTTTGCTGCTTTGTTTTGGCGAGTGCTTTTTGGAAGTCTTAAAGGGACAGGGACCCCAATACTAGGGAAACAGGGCAGAAAGACCGGTGAGCAGAGGCCTGAGGCTGGCACCGGAGAATAAAGAAAAACGAACGACCACCTTTTTTTTTTTTAATTAAAAAATTTTTTTTTTTTTTTAATTAAAAAAATTTTTTTTCTGGTTTTCTTTTGTGGTCGTTGTTTTGTTTTGGCGGGTGTTTTTTGGAAGTCTTAAAGGGGCAGGGCGGGTCACTTAATCCAGAGGTAGGGAATCCGGGATCTCTGGGCACCCTAACCCCTGGGCTGCAGGGAGCAGGGAGGCCCCTTACGGAGATAAATAGCCTCCCAGCAGCTCCTGCTCCAACGCGACTCCACCATTTTGGAGTAGCTGCCCGAGCCAGGCCACGCCCACAGCAACAGCGGAGATTAACTCCATAGCAGCTGGGCAGGAAGCAGAAACCCTGTCTGCGCGCAGCTGCGCAGCACAAGCCACTAGAGGCCGCTGTTCTCCCAGGAGAAGAGGGCCACAAACCAACAAGAAAGGAAGTCCTTCCAGCCGTCACTCGTCCCAGTTCTGCAGACTATTCCTATCACCATGAAAAGGCAAAGCTACAGGCAGACAAAGATCACAGAGACAACACCAGAGAAGGAGACAGACCTAACCAGTCTCCCTGAAAAAGAATTCAAAATAAGAATCATAAACATGCTGACAGAGATGCAGAGAAATACGCAAGAAAAATGGGATGAAGTCCGGAAAGAGATCACAGATGCCAGAAAGGAGATCGCAGAAATGAAACAAACTCTGGAAGGGTTTATAAGCAGAATGGATAGAATGCAAGAGGCCATTGATGGAATTGAAATCAGAGAACAGGAACGCATAGAAGCTGACATAGAGAGAGACAAAAGGATCTCCAGGAATGAAACAATATTAAGAGAACTGTGTGACCAATCTAAAAGGAACAATATCCGTATTATAGGGGTCCCAGAAGAAGAAGAGAGAGGAAAAGAGATGGAAAGTATCTTAGAAGAAATAATTGCTGAAAACTTCCCCACACTGGGGGAGGAAGTAATCAAACAGACCACGGAAATACACAGAACCCCCAACAGAAAGGATCCAAGAAGGGCAACACCAAGACACATAATAATTAAAATGGCAAAGATCAAGGACAAGGAAAGAGTGTTAAAGGCAGCTAGAGAGAAAAAGGTCACCTATAAAGGGAAACCCATCAGGCTAACGTCAGATTTCTCAACAGAAACCCTACAGGCCAGAAGAGAATGGCATGATATATTTAATACAATGAAACAGAAGGGCCTTGAACCAAGGATACTGTATCCAGCACGACTATCATTCAAGTATGACGGTGGGATTAAACAATTCCCAGACAAACAAAAGCTGAGGGAATTTGCTTTCCACAAACCACCTCTACAGAACATCTTACAGGGACTGCTCTAGATGGGAGCACTCCTCGAAAGAGCACAGCACAAAGCACCCAACATATGAAGAATCGAGGAGGAGGAACAAGAAGGGAGAGAAGAAAAGAATCTCCAGACAGTGTATATAACAGCTCAATAAGCGAGCTAAGTTAGGCAGTAAGATACTAAAGAGGCTAACCTTGAACCTTTGGTAACCACGAATTTAAAGCCTGCAATGGCAATAAGTACATATCTTTCAATAGTCACCCTAAATGTTAATGGGTTGAATGCACCAATCAAAAGACACAGAGTAACAGAATGGATAAAAAAGCAAGACCCATCTATATGCTGCTTACAAGAAACTCACCTCAAACCCAAAGACATGTACAGACTAAAAGTCAAGGGATGGAAAAACATATTTCAAGCAAACAACAGTGAGAAGAAAGCAGGGGTTGCAGTACTAATATCAGACAAAATAGACTTCAAAACAAAGAAAGTAACAAGAGATAAAGAAGGACACTACATAATGATAAAGGGCTCAGTCAAACAAGAGGATATAACCATTCTAAATATATATGCACCCAACACAGGAGAACCAGCATATGTGAAACAAATACTAACAGAACTAAAGGGGAATATAGACTGCAATGCATTCATTCTAGGAGACTTCAACACACCACTCACCCCAAAGGATAGATCCACTGGGCAGAAAATAAGTAAGGACACGGAAGCACTGAACAACACAGTAGAGCAGATGGACCTAATAGACATCTATAGAACTCTACATCCAAAAGCAGCGGGATATACATTCTTCTCAAGTGCACATGGAACATTCTCCAGAATAGACCACATACTAGGCCACAAAAAGAGCCTCAGAAAATTCCAAAAGATTGAAATCCTACCAACCAACTTTTCAGACCACAAAGGCATAAAACTAGAAATAAACTGTACAAAGAAAGCAAAGAGGCTCACAAACACATGGAGGCTTAACAACACGCTCCTAAATAATCAATGGATCAATGACCAAATCAAAATGGAGATCCAGCAATATATGGAAACAAATGACAACAACAACACTAAGCCCCAACTTCTGTGGGACACAGCAAAAGCAGTCTTAAGAGGAAAGTATATAGCAATCCAAGCATATTTAAAAAAGGAAGAGCAATCCCAAATGAATGGTCTAATGTCACAATTATCGAAATTGGAAAAAGAAGAACAGATGAGGCCTAAGGTCAGCAGAAGGAGGGACATAATAAAGATCAGAGAAGAAATAAATAAAATTGAGAAGAATAAAACAATAGCAAAAATAAATAAAGGATGCAGAATATGAAGCAGAGATTTGAGAGACAAAGTACTGGAAATCACTCAAGATGAATAGCAGAAAGAAAAAAGAATAAAAAGAAATGAGCATAGATGAAAGGACCTCTGAACAACATCAAATGGCCTAATATGCACATTATAAGAATCCCAGAAGGAGAAGATAGCAAGGGGTGGAAACCTTATTTGAAGAAATGATAGCTGGAATCTTCCCAAACATAGGGAAAGAAACAGGTATCTAAGTCCAGAAAGCACAGAGAGCTCCAAACAAGATGAACCCAAGAAGGTCCACATCAAGACACATAATAATGAAAGTATTAAATATCAAAGACAAAGAGAATCTTGAAAGCATCAGTAGAAAAGTAGCAGGTAATATACAAGGGAAACCCCATAAAGCTATCAGCTGATTTGTCAGCAGAGGCTCTACAGGCCAGAAGGGAGTAGCATGATATATTCAAAGTACTAGGAGAAATACTTTACCCAGGAAATTTGCCATCCTGAAATGAAGGAGAGATAAAGAGCTTCCCAGATAAATGAGTTAAAGGAGTTCACAACGACTAAAGTACTCTTACAAGAGATATTAGAGGGACATCTTTAAGAGGAAAAGAAAGCTATAACTATAAGGGGAAAAAAGAAATTTCACTGGTAAAAGCAAACATATAGTTCAGCTACTTAAAAGCTAGTATGAAGGTTAAAAGACAAAAGTAGTAAAATCAATCACTTCTAAAAATTAGTTAAGGGAACCAGTAAATAAAAAGGCATGAAAGAAGACATCATTTATATGAAATGTAGAGGAGGGAGAGTTAAAAATGTAGACTTTTAGAATGCATTCAAACTTGAGACCATCAACTTAACACAGACTACTATATATGTAAGACATCGTATATAAACCCCATGGCAACCACAAACTAAAGTCTATAATACACAAAAAATAAAAAGAAAGGAATACAACACTAAAGAAAGCCACCATGCAGAAGGGAAGAAAGCATGTAAGACAGAAAGGATCAAAGAAGAACTACAAAAATAACCAGAAAACGTTTAACAAAATGTCAATAACTACATGCCTATAAATAATTACTTTAAATTTAAATGGATTAAATGTGTCAATCAAAAGCCATAAGAAGACTGAAGGGATGAAAAAAACAAGACTCATCTATATGCTGTCTACAAGAAACTCATATCACACCTAAGAACATACACACAAACTGAAACTGAAGAGATGGACAAAGATATTCCATACAAATAGAAATGAGTAGCTTTACACATATAAGACAAAATAGTCTTTAAAACAAAGACTGCAACAAGAGACAAAAAAGGATATTAAATAATTATTAAGGGCTCAATCCAGCTAGAAGATACAAAAATTGCAAATATCTCTGCACCCAACTGAGGAGCACCTAAATATATGAATATTTATATAAAATATTATATAGCATTTAATTATTTTTAATATGAAGATAAATACATTATATATAATATATAAATATATTGTGCATATAGTTTTATGTATAAGTGTATAATTGTTTATAAAATATATTAATAGATATGTATAAAATATTCCAAATATTAAGACATTAGTGAAGAAATTGACAGTAGTAATACAATAAGAATGGGGGAGTTGAACACCACTTTTACATCAATGGATAGATCATCCATAAAGAAATCAATAAGGAAACAATGTTTTTGAATGACACATTAAGCAAAAGTATTTGATAGATACATATATACAGAACATTTCATCCAAAAATGGCAGAATACATATTATTTTCAAGAACTCATGGAACGTTCTTGAATATAAATCACATTAGGCAACAAAACACGTCTCAATAAATTTAAAAAGATTGAAATCATACCAAGTATCTTTCTAAACACAATGTATGAAATTGGAGATAAAATGCAAGAATGAAAGGAAACACACAAACATGTGGAGGCTGAACAACATGCTGTTAAACAACCATAGTTCAAAGAATATGTCAAAAGGGAAATTTTTAAAAAATTGGATAATAATGAAAATAGAATGGTTCAAAATTTTGGGGATGCAGCAAAAGCAGTTCTAAGAAGGAAATTAATAGTAATGTAGGCCTACTTTGAGACAAAAGAAAAATCTCAAATAAAGAATCTAACCATATGCCTAAAGGAACTAGAAAAAGAACAAATCCAAAGATAATAGAAGGAAGAAAACAATAAATATCAGAACACACATAAATGAAAAGGACCTAAAAATACATAAAAGATAAATGAAACTAAGAGTTGGTTCTATTCTGTTATTCATTAACAAAGAAGAGAGGACTCAAAATCAGAAATGAAAAAGGAGAAGTTATAACTGACACCATAGAAACATGAATGATTTTGAGAATTCTATGAAAATTATATATAAAAAAATATTAGATAACCTAGAAGAAACACATGTCCCCAGAAATATGCACTCTTACGAGACTGAACCAGGAAGAATTACAAAATCTAAACAGACCTATTACTAGCAATGAAATTGAATTGATGATCAGAAAAATGCCAACAGACAAAAATCCCATGAATGGATGGCTTCCCAGGTAAATTCTACCAAACATTTAAAGAAGAGTTAATACCTATCCTTCTCAAACTATTCCAAAAAAATGGAGAGGAAGGAGAATTTCCAAATTAATTCTATGAGACCAGCATCTGACACTAAAAACAGAGTAAGAGAATACAAAAAACAAAATTGCAGACAAACATCACTGATGAACACAGATGCAAAAATCCTCAACAAAATATTAGAAAGCTGAATTTAAAAATATACTAAAAAGGTCATTCAACATGACCACATGGGATCTACTCTACAGATTCAAGAATGGTTCAATATCTGCAAGTCAATCAATATGATAACATGAAGCCAAGGAAAGAGAATAACCATATAATCATCTTAATAGATATGGAAAAATCATTTGACAAAATTCAACATCCCTTCATGATAAAAATTCTCAACAAAGATTGTATGCAGGTAACATATATCAATATAATAAAGGCTATAAACAACAAACCTATAACTAAAATCATATACTCAATGGTGAAAAGCTGAAAGCTTTTATTGTAAAATCATAAAAAAGATGAGGGTGCCCATTCAACTAGTAATAGAATTCTTAGCCACAGCAAGCAGACAAGAGAAAGAGATAAAAGGCATACAAGTTGATAAGGAAGAAGTAAAATTGTAACTATTAGTAGAATACATAGACTATATAAAGAAAACTCGGAAGATTCCACCAAAAAACTACTAGAACTAACAACTGAATTCAGTAAAGTCACAGGACACAAACTCAATATACTGATATCTTTGCATACATATACAAACGATGAACTAGCAGAAAGAGAAATCAAGAAAACAATTCCATTTACAACTGCATCAAAACAATAACATATCTAGGAATAAACCTAACCAAAAAGGTGAAAGACCTGTCCTCTGAAAAGCATAAGACACTGATGAAAGAAATTCAAGAAGACACAAATATATAGAAATGTATCCCATGCTCATGGATAGGAAAAATTAATATTGTTCAAATGACCACCCTGCCCAAAGCAATTTATGGATTTAATACAATCCCTATCAAAATATCAATGACATTTTTTAATGAACCAGAGCAAAGGATTATAAAATTCTTATGGAACCCCAAAAGACCCTGACAACAAAGCAATATTGAAAAAGAAAAACAAAAGTGGGAGTATCATGCTCCCTGATTTCAAGCTATACTACAAATCTACAGCAATCAAACAGCATATTACTGGTACAAGAATAGACCCATAGATCAATGAAACAAAATAGAGAGCCCAGAAATAAACCCACATAAGTATGGTCAATTAATGTATGACAAAGGAGTCATGAATATACAATGGGCAAAAGATAGTTTCTTCAATAAATTGTGTTGGGAAAATGACAGTTACATGTAAGAGAATGAAATTAGATCAGTGTCTTACACCATACACAAAAGTAAATTCTAAATTGATTAAAGACCTAAATGTAAGACACAAAAACATAAACGTCTTAGAAGGAAACAGGCAAGAATCTCATGAACATCAGCATGAGAAATTTCTCTCTCAAGGGAAACAAAAGCAAAAAAATGCCAAATGGGACTACATCAAATTAATAACTTCTGCAAAACATAGGACACTATCAACCAAAAAGGCAACCTATCATATGCAAGAGTATATTTGCAAGTGATGTATCCAACAAGGAGCTAATATCCAAAATATATAAAGAACTCATGCAAGTCGACACCAAAATCCCCCAAATAACCCAAATAAAAAATAGGTAGAGGACCTGAACATTTTCTAACGAAGACATACAGATAGGCAAACAGACACATGAAAAGATGCTGAACGTCTTTAATCAACAGGAAAATGCAAATCAAAACCACAATGAGGTATTACCTCATACCAGACAGAATGGCCACTATTCAAAGACAACAAATAACAAGTGTTGTGGGGATATGGAGAAAGAACTTTTGTGTACTATTGGTGGGAACATAAATTGGTAGAACCACTCTGGAAAACATTATGAATGTTTCTCAAAAAGTTAAAAACAGAACTATCATATGATCTACAAATCCCACTTCTGGGTATATATATCCAAAGAAAATGAAAACAGGATATCAAAGAGATATCTGCATTCTCATGTTTATCAGAGCATCATTCACAATAGCCAAGATATGGAAACAACTGAAATATATGTCAAGAGATGTATGGGTAAAAATGTGCTGTGTGACACATACGATGGAGTAAGAGAAAGAAATTCTGGCATCTTCACCAACATGAATGGTTGAATTCATTCATTATGCTAAGTGAAATAAGTCAAACAGAAACACAAGTACTGTATGGTGACACATATATGTAGAAACTTTTTCAGAAAGCTGATTTCATAGAAAGAGAGAATAGAATGCTGCTTGCCAGTTGTTCAGGGAGGGGAAATGGGGTGACATAGGTCAAAGGGTACAAATTTTCAGTTTTAAGAAGGAAAAGTTTTGGGTATATAATGTGCAGCATGGTTGCTATAGTTAACAATACTGTACTGTATACTTGAATGTTGAACAGAGTAAATCTTAAGCATTCCCATCACAAAAAAAGATTTAACTATGTGAGGTGATAGATGTGTTTTCTTGACCTTAGTAATCATCCCATAATGTATATGTAGTTCATATCATCAAGTTGTACACTTTAAATATACATAATTATAATTTTTAATTATTCCTTAATAAAGATTTTTAATCAGAATGTATGAGTGTAAAAGCCAAGCAGTAGTATTTTCTTAAGATCTGCTGGTATTTACAATTTGTAGCAAAGATATAGACCATTACCTTAAAAGATAAATAATCACCATGTGTCATATAGAAAACATAGACATGGAAGACCAGGGTCTTCCTATATAGATATTATTAAGAAGGAATGAACTCATGGAATAGTGACTATCCTGGTAAATCCTGAATAGGTATCCCTGTACTCACAAACTCTGGAGTCACTCAGTTTGGAAATGGCTTTCTGAGATGTACTTACAACTAGTTCATATGTCCCATCCATAATACCAGCAAGTGTAGAGTTACAGTTATGGGGAGGAAATCAGGACAACTGAAGAGTGTCTATATGAACAGTGTAACTTCTGTAATTTATGACTCTGAAATATTTACCAAGGCCAGCTCTTTTTTTATGTTGATAAGCTTTTTTATTGAGGTATAATTGACATGTAATATTATATTAGTTTCACATGTACAACATAATGTTCAATGATTGTATATATTGTGAAATGCTCACCACAATAAGTCTAGTTAACCTCTGTTACCATACATGCATCAAAATATTTTTCCTTTGATGAAGACTTTTAAGATCCTGTTTCTTGACAACTTTTAAATATGCACTATAGTATTAACTATAGACAATGCTGTAAATTACATCCTGTGACTTAACTATATTATGAATGGAAATTTGTACCTTTGGACATCCTTCACCCTTTTCTCATACCCCCACCTCTGACAAACACCAAACTATTCTCTGTACTTATAAATTTGGTTTTTATTCTTATTGTTGTTTTTAATTCCACATTCAAGTAAGATCATATGGTATTTGTCTTTCTCTAATAATTTCATTTAGCAAAATGATCTCAAAGTCCATCCACATTGTTTCAAATGGCAAGATTTCATTCTTTTTATGAATGAATAGTGTTTCATACTGTATATATATATTCTTTGTTCATTAATCCATCAATGTACCCTTAGGTTGTTTCCATGTCTTGACTATTGAAAGTAACGTTACAGTGGAGAGTAAAAGATGACTGAATAGGATGGCAAGGTGAAAACATCCTACATACATACCAAGGAAGCAAATACAACAAATTAATCCTGAAAATGACATGAAGACTGCAGAACAGAACATATACTCCTGGTGAAGAAGAGAAGACCACATTGAGAAGGATCATGAGGCATAGCTGATATAACACAAAGGAAGGAACACATTATCCCAGACAAAATGAGAAGGAGCATGTTCCAAAAAAAAAGAACAAACACAACACCAGAAAAGGGATGGAATGAAGTGAAGATTAACAATCTTCTTGATAAAGATTTCAAATTAACAGCCATAAAGATGCTTACTTAACTAAGGAAAACAATTGGTGATGTCAATGAGAACTTCACAAAGAGACAGAAAATATGAAAAAGAGCCATTCAGAGCTGAAGAATACAATAACTGAAATTAAAAATGCAATGGAGGAAATGAAGGACAGACTGCTGGAAGTAGAGGAAAGATAAGTGTGCTGACGGAAAGAGAACAGGAAACCAATCAAATAGAAGAACAGAGTAAAAAGAATTTTAAAAAATGAGAGGTTGCTAAGTGTGCTGTGTGATAACACCAAAAAATATTCACATAGTAGGGGTCCTAGAAGAAGAAGAGAGAGACAAAGGAGTAGAAAGAATCTTTGAAGATATAATAGGTGAAAACTTTCCCAATATGGGGGTGAAAATAAACACCCAGGTCCTGAAGCACAGACAGCCTTTAGCAAAAGGAGTCCCAGGACAATATCAAGACACAAACTCATTAAAATGGTAAAGATTAAAGATGAAGAGATAATCTTGAAAGCAGTAACAGAGGCAGGCAGTTAACTATAAAGGAAAATCCACAAGGATATCAGCAGGTTTCTCAGGAGAAACTTTACAGGCCAGAAGAGAGTGGTATAAAATATTTAATGTATTGAAAGGGAAGAACCTACAACCAAGAATTCTCTACCCAGCAAGGTTATCATTCAGTATTGAAGAAGGGTTTAAAACTTTCCCAGATAAATGAAAGTTAAAAGAATTCACCAACACTAAACTGGCTTTACAGGATATGTTAAAGGAACTTCTGTAAACGGAAATGTTCTTAATACTAAACATTTTTCATCAGTGAAAATAAACCTACCATAAAAGTAGTAGACCAATTACTTACTAAGCAAGTATGACGTGAGAAAATCAAAAGTAGTAAGATCAACTATAAACAAAATCAGTCAAGGGATATAAAAATTATGTAGATTATGACCTCTTATACAAAAAGTGTGGAGAAGGAAAAAATCACAATTCTTTTGAATTGTGTTCAAGATAAAGTGAAAGTCAACTTAATATAGATTATATATATTTAGGAAACTATGAACTTTATGGTGAACACAAACCTAAAGTCTACAATAGATAAACAAAAAATAAAAATAAATCCAAGCTAAAACTGAATAAAACCATCAAATCACAAGAGAAGAGTATAAGAGAGGAAGAAAGGAACAGAGAGGACCTACAAAAACAACCAGAAAACGATTAATAAAATGGCAGTAGGTACATACCTATCAAAAATTACCTTAAATGTAAATAGACTAAATGCTCCAGTCAAATGTCATAGGCTGGCAGAATGGATAAAGAAACTAGACCCATCCAAATGTTTCCTAAAAGAGACTCATTTCAGACCTAAAGACATACAGAGACTAAAAGTGAAGAGATGGAAAAAGTTATTTCATGCAAATATGGTGGGAAAAAGTGGAAGTAGCAGTACTTATATCAGACAAAATCAACGTCAAAACAAAGAAAATAACAAAAGGCAAAGACATTGCATAATGATAAAGGGATCAGTACAACAAGGGGATATAACAATAGTAAATATCCATGCACTCAACATAGTAGCACCTAAATATATCAAACAAATACTAAGAGACCTAAAAGGGGAATAAACAACAATACAATCATATTAGGTGATTTTAACACCCCACTTACATCAAAGGACAGATCATCCTGACAGAAAATAAGTAAACAGAGGCATTGAATGATATATTAAACCAGATTAACTTAGATATATGCATAATAGTTTACCCAAAAGCAGCAGCATACACATTTGTCTCAGGTGCACATGGAACATTCCCCAGAGTAGATCACATATTCGGTCACAAAAAGAGCTTCAATAAATTTTAAAAGATTGCAATTGTATCAAGCATCATTTCAGATCACAGTGGAATGAAAGTAGATATCAATAACAAGACAGAAACCAAAAATTCCACAAACACATTGATGTTAAGCAACATGCTTCTAAATAATCAATGGATCAATGAATAAATAAAAGAAGAAATCAAGTAATACATGGAGACAAGTGAAAACAGAAACACAACAGTTCAAAATATGTGAGATGCTGCAAAAATAGATCTAAGAGTACAAAGCAGTACAGGCCACCTCAATAAGCAAGAAAAATTCAGAATAAACAGTATAAACTCACAATTAAAGAAACTAGAAAAAGAAGAAATGAAACCCAAAGTTTGTAGAAGGAGGGGCATAATAAAGATTAGACCAGAAATAAGTCAGAGAATAGGAAAATAGAAAAACTCAATGAAACTAAAAGCTGGTTCTTTCAGAAGATAAATAACATAGAAAAACCCCTAGCCAGTGTTACAAAGAAAAGAGAGAGGACACAAATAAACAAAATCAGAAATGTAAAATAAGTTAAATTTTACATGAAAGAAATGCAAAGAAAGAGGCTCAAGATGACTGTGTGAGTAGGGGGGCAGAATAATCCTCCCCAAACCACATATACTTTTGAAAATACAACAAATACAACTATGCCTAAAAGAGAGACCAGAAGATATGGTACAACAGCTAGGCTGCATCTACATCTGCAAGAACTAAGAGTAAGATACAAGGCCGCAACCTGGCGGGACCCGAGCACTCCCCCCACCACAGCTCACTGGCTGGAGGAAATGAATGAGAGTGGGGAGGGAGTGGAAGCACAGGACTGCTAAATAAATAGCCCTAGTAATCTGCACCAGGAGCACAGACACACATTGCATGGTGTACTAGGTATTAGTACCACCTCTATAGGATATGTTAAATCCGAGATGGAGACTGTGAGTGGGTCCCCGCAGCCACCTCCCCTGGGACAAAAGAAAAGTGGGCACTTTTTAAAAGTCTAAAATGGACAAGGGCTTAACAGCTGGACAAAGTCATCCCAGCATACTCAGCCCAGCAGGTTGAGAATCCTAAGGAACTTCAGGTGCCCCAAACCCCTGGGGTGGTAACTCAGCCCTGAAGACCCTCACAGCAATAAGCAACCTGCCATTCATTCCCACAGTGTGCAGCTAACTGGGACAGACCCACAGGCTGCTGTCACTGTGTAGCTGTCCAAGGCAGAGAAAGGAACATGGATCAAGGTCCAGAAGGCACGAAGGGGCACCGTTCTTGCAGGGAGCACACCCTATGTGTCTACCACTCCCTTCAGACCATTAGGCTATCCCGAGGGCTGCCTCACCCATGGCAGCTCAGGAGATTATCCCAGAGACTGCTCCCTGTCTGCAGGTAATGGACACAGGCAGTGGAGAAGGGAAAGGCAACCAAAAGCAGGAAAGGACTTTGTTCTCCCAGCTGACACATGTGCCACATGCCTATGAACATTTCTATTGCCATGAAAAGGCAGAAGAATCTGGTCCAGTCAAAAATCACTCATACAACCGCAGAGAGAGGACCTGGTGAGATAGATAAAATGAATCTTCCTGAAAAACAATTCAAAATAAAAGTCATAACCATGTTGATGGACCTGCAGAGAAATATGCAAGAGCTAAGGGATGAAGTCTGGAGGGAGATAACAGAAATGAAACAGTTTCTGGAAGGACTTAAGAGCACACTGGATGAGGTGCAAGACACTGTTAATGGAATAGAAATCAGAGAACAGGAATACAGAGAAGCTGAGGCAGAGAGAGATAAAAGGATATCCAGGAATGAAAGAATATTAAGAGAACTGTGTGACCAATCCAAACGGAACAATATGTGCACTATAGGGGAACCAGAAGAAGAAAAGAGAAAAAAAGGGACAGAAAGTGTCTTTGAAGAAATAATTCCTGAAAACGTCTACAAACTAGGGAAGGAAATAATCTCTCAGAGCATGGAAGCACACAGATCTTCCAACACAAGGGTCCCAAGGAGGACCATACCAAGACATATAATAATAAATATGGCAAAGATCAAAGACAAGGACAGAGTACTAAAGGCAGACAGGGGGAGAAAAAAGATCACCTACAAAGGAAAACCCATCAGGCTATCATCAGACTTCCCAACAGAAACCTTCCAGGCCAGAAGAGAATGGCATGATATATTTAATGCAATGAAAGAGAAGGGCCTTGAACCAAGAACACTGTATTGAGCACGATTATCATTTAAATTAGAAGAGTGATTAAACAATTCCCAGACAAGCAAACGTTGAGGGAATTTGCCTCCCACAAACCGCCTCTGCAGGATATGTTAAAGACAATGCTCTAGAAGGAAGCACTCCTAAGGCTCAATACATGTCACCAGAGAAAATTAAATCAAAGCAAAGAAAGCAGACCAACCAAATACCAAAGGCAAAAAAACAAAATTAACTTTTCCCAAAAGCAGTCAAAGGAAGCACAAAAGAGTACAGAATAAAACACCTAACATATAAAGAATGGAGGAGGAAGAATAAGAAGGGAGAGAAATAGAATAATCAGACAGCGGATATAACAGCATAATAAGAGAGTTAAGTTAGACGGTTAGATAGTAAAGAAGCTACCATTGAACCTTTGGAAAACATGAATCCAAAGCCTTCAATGGCAATAAGTACATATCTTCCGATAATCACCCTAAAAGTAAATGGACTGAATGCACCAAATAAAAGACACAGAGTATTAGAATGAATAAAAAAGCAAGTCCCATCTAACGCAGCTTACAAGAGACTCACCTCAAACCCCAAAACAGACACAGACTAAAAGAGAAGGGATAGAAAAAGTTATTTCATGCAAACAATAGAGAGAAAAAAGCAGGTGTTGCAGTACCTGTATCAGACAAAATAGACTTCAAAACAAAGAAAGTACCAAGAGATAAAGAAGCACATTACATAATGATAAAGGGGACAGTGCAACAAGAGGATATAACCATTATAAATATATATGCACCCAATACAGGAACACCAACATTTGTGTAACAAATACTGACAGAATTAAAGGAGGAAATAGAATGCAATACATTTATTCAAGGAGACTTCAACACACCATTCACTCCAAAGGAGTCATCCACCAGACAGAAAATAAGTAAGGACACAGAGGCACTAAAGAACACACTAGAATAGATGAATCTAACAGACATCTACAGAACTCTACACCCAAAAGCAACAGGATACACATTCTTCTCAAGTGCACATGAAATATTTTCCAGAATAGAGCACATACTAGGCCACAAAAATAGCCTCAGTAAATTCAAAAACACTGAAATTCTACCAAACAACTTCAAATATCACAAAGGTATAAAACTAGAAATAAATTGTACAAAGAAAACAAAAAGGCTCACAAACACATGGAAGCTTAACAACATGCTCCTAAATAATCAATGGATCAATGACCAAACTAAAAAGAAATCAAACAATATATGTAGACAACTGACAATAGCAGCACAAAGCCCCAAATTCTGTGGGATGCAGCAAAGGCAGTTCTAAGAGGGAAGTATGTAGCAATCCAGCCCTATTTAAAGATGGAAGAACAATCCCAAATGAAAAGTCTAAATTCACAATTATTGAAACTGGAAAAAGAAGAACAAATGAGGCCCAAATTCAGAAAAGGAGGGACATAATAAAGAACAGAGAAGAAATAAATAAAACTGAGAAGAATAAAACAATAGAAAAAAATCAATGAAGCCAAGAGCTGGTTCTTTGAGAAAATAAACAAAATAGATAAACACCTAGCCAGACTTATTAACAGAAAAAGGGAATCTACACATATAAACAGAATCAGAAATCAGACAGGAAAAATCAACACTCACCCCACGGAAATACAAATAATGATTAGAGAATACTAAGAAAATCTACATGCTAACAAACTGGATAATCAAGAAAAAATGGACAATCTCCTAGAAAAACGCAATCTTCCAAGACTGACCTAGGAAGAAAGAGAAAATCTAAATAGACCAATTACCAGCAATGAAATTGAATTGGTAATCAAAATCTACCCAAGAACCAAACCCATGGGCCAGATGGATTTACCACTAAATTTTATCAGACATATAGAGAAGACATAATATCCCTACTCCTTAAAGTTTTCCAAAACATAGGAGGGAATACTTCTAAGCTCATTCTATGCACCCAGCATCACTCTAATACCAAAGCCAGGCAAAGACCCCACAAAAAAAGAAAATTACAGACTAATATCCCTGATGAACATAGATACAAAAATACTCAACAAAATATTACCAAAGTGAATTCAAAAATACATCAAGAGGATCATGCACCATGACCAAGTGGGATTCATCCCATAGATGCAAGGATGGTACAACATTTGAAAATCCATCAACATCATCCACCACATCAACAAAAAGGAGGACAATAACCACATGATCATCTCCATAGATGCTGAAAAAGCATTCAACAAAATTCAACATCCATTTATGACAAAAACTCTCAACAAAATGGCTATAGAGGCCAAGTACCTCAGCATAATAAAGACCATATAAGACAAACCCACAGCCAACATCATACTTAACAGTAGGAAGCTGAAAGCTTTTCCTCTAAGAACAGGAACAAGACAAGGATGCCCACTCTTCCCACTGTAATTCAACATAGTACTGGAGGTCCTAGAGATGGCAATCAGACAAAGCAAAGAAATACAAGTCATCCAGACTGGTAAAAAAGAAGTCAAACTGTCACTATTTGCAGATGACATGATATCGTACATAAAAAACCATAAAGACTCCACTCGAAAACTACTAGAACTAATACCTGAATTCAGCACAGTTGCGGGATGCAAAATTAATACACAGAAATCTGTTACTTTCCTATTCACTAATGATGAACTAGCAGAAAGAGAACATATGAAAACAATTCCATTCACAATTGCATCAAAAATAATAAAATACCTAGGAATAAACTTAACCAAGGAAGTGAAAGGCCTATATCCTGAAAACTACAAGACACACTTAAGAGAAATTAAAGAGGACACTAACAAATGGAAATTCATCCCATGCTCTTGGATAGGAAGAATTAATATTGTCAAAATGGCCATCCTGCCTAAAGCAATCTACAGATTCAATGCAATCCCTATCAAAATACCAACAGCATTCTTCAACAAACTGGAACAAATAGTTCTAAAATTCATATGAACCACAAAAGACCCCGAAAAGCCAAAGCAATCCTGAGAAGGAAGAATAAAGCAGGGGGTATCTAGCTTCCCAACTTCAAGCTCTACTACAAAGCCACAGTAATCAAGACAATTTGGTATTGGTACAAGAGCAGACCCAGAGACCAGTGGAAAAGAATAGAGAGTCCACATATTAACCAAAACATATATGGTCAATTAATATACGATAAAGGAGCCATGGACATACAATGGGGAAATGACAGCCTCTTCACCAGCTGGTGTTGGCAAAACTGGACAGCTACATGTAGGAGAATGAAACTGGACCATTGTCTAACCCCATACACAAAAGTAAATTGAAAATGGATCAAAGGCCTGAATGTAAGTCCTGAAACCAAAAACTCTTAGAAAAAAACATACACAGGAGGAACCAAGATGGCAGTGTAAGTAGAACAGCAGAAATCTCCTCCCAAAAACATATTTTTTGAAAATACAACAAATACAACTATTCCTAAAAGAGAGACCAGGAGATACAGGACAACAGCCAGGCTACATCTACATCTGTGAGAACCTAGTACCTTGCAAAGGGGGTAAGATACAAGCCACGGCCAGCGGGACCCGAGTGCCCATCACACCAGATCCTGGTGGGAGGAGAGGACTTGGAGTGTGGAGGGAGAGGGAGCCCAGGACTGCTAAATACCCAGCCCAAGTGATCCGCACCAGGAGCACAGATACACAGTACGTGGTGTGCTGGGTACTAGGGAAACAGGACTGTGAAACCTGCAAGCAGATTCCCACAGCCGGCACCCCTGGGACAAAAGATAATCGAGTGCTCTTTGAAAGTCTTAAAGGGACAGGGGCCTCACACCTGGATGGAAGCATAGCAGCGCACTCAGCCTAGCAGCTGGGAATCCCAGGGAACTCCGGGCTCCCAAATCCCCTGGGCAGCAGTGCTGCTTGCAGGCCCTTCACGGTGATAAACAGCCTCCTGCCCATCCCCCCTCCGGTGCGGATCCTCCATACTGGAGTAGCTGCCTGAGGCAGGCCATGCCTACAGCAACCACGAGGAGCTCCACAGTGGCCCGGGAAAGAATCTGAGAACCTGTCTGCATGCAGCTGCCCAGCACAAGCCACTAGAGGTCACCTTTCTCCCAGGAGAGGAATGCGAGGAACAAGCAGGAAGGGATTTTGTTCTCCCAGCTGACACACGCACCATCTGCCCATCGCCATGAAAAAGCAGAAGAATTTAATTCATACCAGAATCACACAGACATCCTCCCCTGAGAGGGAACCTGGGGAGATAGACCTAACCAATCTTCCTGAAAAAGAATTCAAAATAAAGGTCGTAACCATGCTGATGGACTTGCAGAGAAATATGCAAGAGCTAAGAAGTGAGAATAAAGAAATAAAACAATCTCTGGAAGGACTTAAAAGCAGAAAGGACGAGATACAAGAGGCCATAGATGGAATAGAAATCAGAGAACAAGAACGCAGAGAAGCTGACAGAGAGATAAAAGGATCTCCAAGAATGAAAGGATATTAAGAGAACTGTGTGACCATCGGAAGAGAACACTATCCACAGTATAGGGGTAACAGAAGAAGAAGAGAGAGAAAAAGGGATAGAAAGTGTCTTTGAAGAAATAATTGCTGAAAACTTCCCCAAACTGGGGGAGGAAATAGCCTCTCAGACCACGGAAGCACACAGAACTCCCAACACAAGAGAACAAAGGAGGACAAACCAAGACACATAATAATTAAAATGACAAACATCAAAGACAAGGACAGAGTACTAAAGGAATCCAGAGAGAGAAAAGAGGTCACCTACAAAGGAAAACCCATCAGGTTATCATCAGACTTCTCAACAAAAATCTTACATGCCAGAAGAGAATGTCATGATATATTTAAAGCAATGAAACAGAAGGGCCTTGAACCAAGGATACTGTATCCAGCACGATTATCATTTAAATATGAAGGAGGGATTAAACAACTGCCAGTCAAGCAAAATTTGAGGAAACTTGGCTCACACACACCACCTCTACAGGGTATTTTAGGGAGACTTCTCTAGATGGAAGCACTCCTAAGGCTAAACAAAGTCACCAGAGGAAATAAAATCACAGCAAAGAAAGCAGAACAATCAAATACTAACTAAAGGCAAAAATAAAATCAACTACCCACAGAAGCAGTCAAAGGAAACACAAAAGAGCACACACACACAATAAAACACCTAACATACAAAGAATGCAGGAGGAGGAATAAGAAGGGAGAGAAATAAAGAATCATCAGACTGTGTTTATAATAGCTCAATAAGCAAGTTAAGTCAGACAGCAAGATAGTAAAGAAGCTAACCTTGAACCTTTGGTAACCAAGAATCTAAAGCCTGCAATGGCAATAAGTACATATCTTACAATAATCACCCTAAATGTAAATGGACTGAATGCACCAATTAAAAGACACAGAGTAATAGAATGGATAAAAAAGCAAGACCCACCTATATGCTACTTACAAGAGACTCACCTCAAACCCAAAGACATGCACAGACTAAAAGTCAAGGGATGGAAAAAGATATTTCATGCAAACAACAAGGATATAAAAGCAGGTGTTGCAGTACTGGTATCAGAAAAAATAGACTTCAAAACAAAGAAATAACAAGAGATAAAGAAGAACATTACATAATGATATAGGGTTCAATCCAACAAGAGGATATAATGATTATAAATATATATGCACTCAATACAGGAGCACCAGCATATGTGAAAAAAATACTAATAGAATTCAAGGAGGAAATTGAATGCAATGCAATTATTTTAGGAAACTTCAAAACACCACTCACTCCAAAGGACAGATCCACCAGACCGAAAATAAGTAAGGACACAAAGGCACTGAAGAGCACACTAGAACGGATGGACCTAATAGACATCTATAGAACTGTACACCCAAAAGCAACAGGATACACATTCTTCTCAAGTACACATGGAACATACTCCAGAATAGACCACATACTAGGCCACAAAAAGAGCCTCAGTAAATTCAAAAAGATTGAAATTCTACCAACCAACTTCTCAGGCTACAAAGGTATAAAACTAGAAATAAATTGTGCAAAGAAAGCAAAAAGGCTCACAAACACATGGAGGCTTAACAACATGT
This sequence comes from Manis pentadactyla, assembly GCF_030020395.1. Taxonomy (NCBI): domain Eukaryota; kingdom Metazoa; phylum Chordata; class Mammalia; order Pholidota; family Manidae; genus Manis; species Manis pentadactyla. The sequence goes on along the minus strand of NC_080038.1, from coordinate 68,293,782 downwards.
TCCTAAATAAACAATGGATCAATGACCAAATCAAAATAGAGATCAAGCAATATATGGAAACAAATGACAACAACAATGCAAAGCCCCAACTTCTAATGAAGCAAAAGCAGTTTTAAGAGGAAAGTATATAGCAATCTAGGCATATTTAAAGAAGGAAGAACAATCCCAAATGAATAGTCTAATGACACAATTATCGAAATTGGAAAAAGAAGAACAAATGAGTCCTAAAGTCAACAGAAGGAGGGACATAATAAAGATCAGAGAAGAAATAAATAAAATTGAGAAGAATAAAACAGTAGAAAAAAATCAATGAAACCAAGAGCTGATTCTTTGAGAAAATAAACAAAATAGATAAATCCCTAGCCAGACTTATAAAAAGAAAAAGAGAATGTACACACATCAACAGAATCAGAAATGGGAAAGAAAAAATCATGACGGGCCCCACAGAAATACAAATAATTATTGGTTAATACTACAGAAAACTATATGCTAAAAAGCTGGAGAAACAACAAGAAATGGACAACTTCCTAGAAAAATACAACCTTCCAAGTCGGACCAAGGAAGAAACAGAAAATCTAAACAGACCAATTACCAGCAAAGAAATTGAATCAGTAATCAAAAAACTACCCAAGAGCAAAACTCCCGGGCCAGAAGGATTTACCATGGAGTTTTATCAGACATACAGAGAAAACATAATACCCATTCTCCTGAAAGTTTTTGAAAAAACTGAAGAACAGGGAATACTTCCAGACCCATTCTATGAAGTCACCCTAATACCAAAACAAGGCAAAGACCCCACCAAAAAAGAAAATTACAGACCAATATCCCTGATGAACATTGATGCAAAAATACTCAACAAAATATTACCAAACCGAATTCAAAAGTACAGCAAGAGGATCATACACCATGATCAAGTAGGATTCATCTCAGGGATGCAAGGATGGTACAACATTCGAAAATCCATCAACATCATCCACCACATCAACAAAAAGGACAAAAAACACAGGATCATCTCCATAGACGCTGAAAAAGCATTCGACAAAATTCCACATCCATTCATGAAAAAAACTCTCAGCAAAATGGGTATAGAGGGCAAGTACCTCAGCATAATAAAGGCCACATATGATAAACCCACAGCTAACATCATACTGAACAGCGAGAGGCTGAAAGCTTTTCCTCTGAGATTGGGAACAAGGCAGGCATGCCCACTCTCCCTGCTGTTATTCAACATAGTACTGGAGGTCCTAGCCATGGCAATTAGACAAACAAAGAAATACAAGGAATCCACATCAGTAAAGAAGTCAAACTGTCACTATTTGCAGATGACATGATATTGTACATAAAAAACCCTGAAGACTCCACTCCAAAACTACTAGAACTGACATTAGAATACAGCAAAGTTGCAGGATACAAAATTAATACACAGAAATCTGAGGCTTTCCTATATGCTAACAATGAACTAACAGAAAGAGAAACCAGAGAAACAATTCCATTTACAATTGCATCAAAAGAATAAAATACCTAGGAATAAACATAACCAAGGAAGTGTAAGAACTATACACTGAAAACTACAAGACACACTTAAGAGAAATTAAAGAGGACACTAACAAATGGAAACTCATCCTATGCTCTTGGCTAGGAACAATTAATATTGTCAAAATGGCCATCCTGCCCAAAGCAATCTTCAGATTCAATGCAATCCCTATCAAATTACCAACAGCATTCTCCAATGAACTAGAAGAAATAGGTCTAAAATACATATGGAACTACCAAAGACCCCGAATAGCCAAAGCAATCCTGAGAAGGAAGAATAAAGTGCGGGAGATCTTGCTCTCCAATTTCAAGCTCTACTACAAAGCCACATTAATAAAGACAATTTGGTACTGGCACAAGAACAGAGCCACAGACCAGTGGAACAGAATAGACTCTCCAAACATTAACCCAAACATATATGGTCAATTAATATACGATAAAGGAGCCATGGACATACAATGGGGAAATGACAGCCTCTTCACCAGCTGGTGTTGGCAAAACTGGACAGCTACATGTAAGAGAACAAAACTGGATCATTGTCTAACCCCATACACAAAAGTAAATCCGAAATGAATTAAAGACCTGAATGTAAGTCATGAAACTATAAAAATCTGAAAAAAACATAGGCAAAAATCTCTTGGTCATAAACATGAGCGACTTTTTTATGAACATACCTCCCTGGGCAAGGGAAACAAAAGCAAAAATGAACAAGTGGACTATATCAAACTGAAAAGCTTCTGTACAGCAAAGGATACCATCAATAGAACAAAAAGGCATCCTACAGTTTGGAAGAATATATTCATAAATTACAGATCTGATAAAGGGTTGACATCCAAAATATATAAAGAGTTCACTCACTTCAAGAAACAAAAAGTGAATAATCCTGTTAAAAAAATGGGCAGGGGAGCTGAACAGACACTTCTCCAAAGAAGAAATTCAGATGGCCAACAGACACATTAAAAGATGCTCTACATCGCCAGTCATCAGAGAAATGTAAATTAAAACCACAATGAGATATCACCTCACACCAGTAAGGATGGCCACCATCCAAAAGACAAACAACAACAAATGTTGGTGAGGTTGTGGAGAAAGGGGAACCCTCCTACACTGCTGGTGGGAATGTAAATTAGTTCAACCATTGTGGAAAGCAGTGTGGACGTTCTTCAAAAAACTCAAAATAGATATACCATTTACCCAGGAATTCCGCTCCTAAGAATTTACACTAAGAATACAGCAAACCAGTTTGAAAAAGACAGATGCACCCCTATGTTTATTGCAGCACTGTTTACAATAGCCAAGAAATGGAAGCAACCTAAGTGTCCATCAGTAGATGAATGGATAAAGAAGATGTGGTACATATACACAATGGAATATTATTCAGCCATAAGAAGAAAACAAATCCTACCATTTGCAACAACATGGGTGGATCTAGAGGGTATTATACTCAGTGAAATAATCCAGGCAGAAAAGATAAGAATCAGATGATTTCACTCATCTGTGGAGTATAAGAACAAAGAAAAATCAGAAGGAACAAAACAGCAGCAGACTCACAGAACCCAAGAATGGACTAACAGTTACCAAAGGGAAAGTGTCTGGGAAGGATGGATGGGAATCGTGTGATAAGGGGAAAAAAGGGTCTATTACTCTTAGCAGACATAATGTAGGGGGTGCACGTGGAGGCCCATACCACACAGAGAAGACAAGTAGTGATTCTATAGCATCTTACTATGCTGATGGACAGTGACTGTAATGGAGTAAGTGGGGTGGACTTGATGAGAGGTGGAGTCTAGTAAACATATGTTTCTCATGTAATTGTAGATTAATGATACCAAAATTAAAATAGATATGCAAAGAATTATTAGTTCCCTGAAAGACTGTATTCCAAAACTTTGGACAACCTATAAGAAAGACACAAATTCCTAAAAAAGTACAACCATCCAAGACTGAGCCAGGAAGAAACAGAAAATCTGCACAGACTGATTACCAGTAATGAAATTGAACTAGTAATCAAAACCATTGATTAATTTACTCCCCAAAATAAATGAGGAGGTAATGATTCCAAATTCATTCTATGAGGCCAGTATTCACTCTAATACCAAAACTAGAGAGACACTACAAAAAAAGAAAACTATAGACCAACATCCCTGATGAATACAGATGCAAAAATCTTCAACAAAATATTAGCAAACTTAATTCAAAAATACATCAAAAGGATCATCCATCATGATGAATTGGGATTTATTCCAGGGATGTGAGGATGGTGTAATATTTGTTAAGCAATTGATGTCATACATCACATTAACAAAAAGAAGTATAAAAACCACGTAATTATCTCAATAGATGCCGATAACGCATTTGACAAAATTCAACATCCATCATGATAAAAACTGTCAACAAAATGGGTACAGATTGAACATACATCAACATAATAAAGGCTACATATGACAAACCCACAGCTAAGTTCATGGTCAGTGGTGAAAATGTGGAGTATTTTCCTGTAAAATCAGGAAGAAGAGAAGGATCCCCACTCTCACCACTGTTATTTGACATAATACTAGAAGTCCTTGCCATGGCAATCAGACAAGAATAAAAGACAAAATCATTCAAATTGGTAATGAAGAAGGAAAACTTCCATTATTTGCAGATGATATACTACTTTATATGGAAAACACTAAAGACTGCACCAAGAAATTACTAGAAGTAATAACTGGATTCAGCATTGTTGAAGAATTCAAAATAAATATACAGAAATCTGTTGCATTCTTATATACTAACAATGAACCAGATGAAGGATAAATCAGAAAAATAATTCTATTTACAACTGCATCAAAAAGAATAAAATATTTAGGAATAAACCTAACCAAGGAGGTGAAAGACTTGTACTTTAAAAACTGTAAGACACTGATGAAAGAAACTGAAGAAGACACAAATAAATGGAAATATATCCCATACTGATGGATAGGAAGAATTAGTACTGTCCAAGTGGCCATCCTGCCCACAGCAATTTACAGATTCAATGCAATCCCTATCAAAATACGAATGGCATTTTTCAGTGTAGTAGAGCAAAGAATCCTAAAATTCATGGAACCACAAAAGACCCTGCACAACCAAGATAGTATTGAGAGAGAACAAAGTTTGGGATATAATCCTCCCTGACTTCAAGTTATCCTACAAAGCTACAGCAATCAAAACAGCATGGTGCTGGCACAGGAACAGACCCATAGATCAGGGAACAGAATAGAGAGTCAATAAATAAATCCATACATATATGGTGAATTAATATATAAAGGAGCTATAAATAGACAATGGAGAAAAGACAGTCTTTAATAAATTGTGTTGGGAAAACTGGACAGCTACACGCAAGTGAATGAAACTGGATGACTCCATACACAAAAGTAAACAAAATAATTAAAGACCTAAATATGACATGAAACCATAAAAGTCTTGGAAGAAAATAGGCAAAAGTCTCGATCAGAAGCATGAGCAATTTTTTTCTTGACATGTCTCCTTAGGAAAGGGAAACAAAAGCTAAAATGAACACGTGGGAATACATTGAACTAAAAAGCTTTTGTACAGCAAAGGACACCATTCACAAAGCAAAAAGGTAAGCTATAGTATGCAGGGATGTATTCAAAAATGATCTATCTGATAAGGGGTTAACATCCAAAATATATAAAGAACTCATACATCTCAACACCAAAGAAATAAACAACCCAATTTAAACATGGGCAGGAGACCTGGAGAGACATTTTTCCAAAAAACGAAATACAGACAGCAAGCAGGCAAATGAAAAATGCTCCACATCTCTAATTATCAGGGAAATGCATATCAAAACCACAGTGAGATACCACCTCACACCAGTCAGAATGACCACTATCTGAAAGACAAGAAGTAACAAGTGTTGGTGAACATAGGGAGAGAAAGGAACCTTTCTACACTACTGGTGGGAATGTAAATTGGTGCAGTCATTATAGAAAGCAGTATGGAGGTTCCTCAATCAATAAAAATGGAAATACTGTATGCCTCAGGAACTCCACATCCATGAATGTACCCAATGAAAACAAAATCTCTGACTTGAAAAGACATGTGCAGTTTATTGCAGCATTATTTACAGTAGTCAAGATACGTAATCAAACAAATCACTCATCTATAGATGAATGGATAAAGAAGTTATGTTACCTATACACAGTGGAATATTATACAGCCATAAGAGGAAGAAATCCTGTCATTTGCAACAACGTGGGTGGACCTAGAGGGTATTGTGCTTAGTGACATAAGCCAGCAAAGAAAGAAACCTACCATATGATGTCACTTACATGTGGAATCTAAAAACAAAACAAAATGAACAAAACAGCAGTAGACTCATAGATACTGAGAAGTGACTGGTGGTTACCATGTGAGATGAGTTGGGGTAAGTGCGTGGGGCTGGTGAGGGGTTATAAAGAGGCACAAAAATCTCAATCCTAATCTAAGCTGGTCATGAGGATAGAAGTGCAGCATTAAGAATATAGTCAATAGTTCTGTAACATCTTTTTATGTTGACAGATAGTAACTGCACTGGTTGGGGTGAGGATTTAATAATGTGTGTAACTGTTGAATCATTGTTTTGTATACTTGAAACTAATATTGTATATGAACTATACTTCAACGAAAAAAATCTTATTTTGTGACCTAACATGTGATCTATCTGGGAGAATATTCAATGTCCACTTAAAATTGTGTATTCTGATTCTTTTCGATGGAATGTTCTATACATATCTGTTAAGTCCATCTAGTCTAATATGTCATTTAAGACTAATGTTTCTGTGTTGATTTTCTGCCTGGATGATGTATCCATGGATGCAAGTGGAATATTAAAGTCTCCTAGTAAAATTGTATTTCTGTCGGCTTTTCCCTTTAGGTCTGTTTATATTTGCTTTATATATTCAGGTGTTCCTATGTTAGGTGGATAAATATTTACAAATGTTATAACCTCTTTTGGATTAAACCCTTTATCATTATGTAATGTCCCTCTTTTATCCCTTATTAGTCTTCATTTTAGACTATTTAATGTCATATAGCTACCCCAGCTTTGTTTCATTTGCATGTGAGGCAGATGGCAAGTGCAAAGATGGCATCCCCCGACCTATATTTGTTGAGAGCATTTTCATAGGTTTTTAGATGTGTTTCACATCTGAAGCGTGCTCCTCAGAACAAATCTCCTCTACAAGCAAATAGACATCTTTCTCAGAATAACTGGGGTATGTTTCAGTCTACTCTCTGCACATTGCCCTTGGTGTGATAGTCTGCTAAGAACTGTCTGATTGCTATAGTCTCATGGGACCCAGGAACACAGTCCTCCTTCACCCCCAGAACCAGGTGATCAAGGGGTGTCCCTTTGGCTACATCTACAAAAATTGGGGCACTAGACATATGTGAAAGCTCACCTCCAGGGGATACTGGTTCTCTGAAGCATGGCAACAGGAGTACATGAAGATGGAACCCTCCAAGGAAAAAGAAGAAAAAAATGTCTCCTGCAAGATTTAGTAAGGTATAAGGAGAGCACAAAGATGGTGCTTTTCTTTAACATCCACACTGTAAGGGCCCTAATTAAGTTCTTAAGCCCACTCACTGGGTCTATTGGAAAAGCTGAAGAGCAGATTTACTAATCTCCAAGCTCAGTCATACTCACCATTTATCTACACTGGTCTTGTTCTGATCTTATTAGGGAGAAGAGTTAAGGATTCAGGGAAGATTGTTTTTTTCCTAGCAGAAAGAACACAACAGGCTTGGAGGTGACAGAGTGGGTCCATTTGGGGAAATAGAAGGTGTTGAGTGTGTCTGAAGAGAGTGAGAAATTAAAATGTTCAGAGGCTGGAAAGTTAAGTACCTTTGTAGGATCTATCTCATCCTATTAATGATACTGGCAGGCAGTGCAGTGAGAAACAGGAGACATGACAATCTTATTTGAATTTCAGAAAGATCATCCTGGTAGCAGGAAGGTGAATTGGTATGAAAGAGACAAGGCTTCAGGAGAGACGATAATAGTTTCAACTCTTGCATCGGCAGAGTATTAGAGAAAAGTGGATGCATCCTAAATACTTATTTATGATGCCAAACTCAAGGAAGATGACTATAGCTTGTTGGCTCCCAGAGAGTGGGTTTCTGATTTGGAGAAACAGATGGTTGTAAAGGAAATTCTTCAAAAGCAACTCACAGGCATCACTCCAGACCTTCTGAACCAAAATCTGTGGGTAATAACCAGAGTCTTTTATCTCCACCCAGGGTTACCTTTTCTGTTAATGACAACAACCTCATCACAGTAGTTCATACTGGACCCTGTCAATATGAAATCAGTATCCAACTAATCAGAATCTTAACCTCCTGATTCTCAATGAATGAAACCCTTGAATGTTACTCTCTGATTGAACTCACTCTCCTTAGACAACAATTGAAATTGGTCGAGGGCACTTACCTGCCTCTAATCTCTAATACAGCCATACTTCCCATTTCTCCCTGGAACTTTCCACACAATGCTTAATCTATGTCAAATTCTCTCTACAAGTACTAGATTGGACACTGCTTCTTCTATAGCCCCTAAGGCCTTGTTAGGTATCTTTCTCCTGTAATTCTAATGCACATCTATCTCCTCAACCATAGCATTGGATTTCACTGAATTATATGTTTTAACTGTAATTATGTTTCTCTGCCTACTGGAGTGTAAGACTTTCAGAAGCAGATTCTGTTTTTCTTTTTCACACTGGTCTTACAGTTCCCAATAGAGTGACTAGCATTTGGCAAGCAGACCTTCAGTGAAGCTTGATAGAAAGGATGGATGGATGCATAGATGGATGAACAACTCCAGTCTAAGCTTCAGTCATAGTTGGTGGAATTTTTCATATGACTTAAGTCAAGTTGCCTAATCTCACCGAGGCTCAGTTTCCTCATCTCTAAAATGGAGATGATACTATATATTTCAGTTTTATCATGATGGCTAAATGACATAACCCCTGGAAAGTGTTTGGAATATTGTCACCTAGCACATATTAAAAAATAAACAGTTAAACAGTAGCTGGTACTATTATCATTTTCATTCAGCTTATTGAATTTTGTAATAAAACAAGCCATGAATGCACCTATAAACAAATTTCCCACAGTTTCTTCAATAGAAATCATCTTTAAGACTGATGAGTGTGAATCATTCAGGGAAGGCCTGAATGATGGCTCATCAACTACAGGTTAGAGTGAACAAAATGAATAAAGGAAAACCAAGCAGGATCCTTAAAACCCTCAATAGCCCCTACTCCCTCTCCCTTAATATTCCTGGGGAATTTGAAAGCAAAGCCAGAATTCTCAGGCCTACAAGTTACTATCTCTTAGTGTAAGAGTGACCCTCCTCATGCGGAAGAAAGTAGACTGACATTCCTTCTGATGATTCATTCTTTACTGAAAATGTTTTTGATAAGTAGTGCCATAAGTCAAAGGACCCCTGGGTAACAGTTTCTATCCTTTGGTAACAAATCTATTAAGTCCTCCAATATTTTTCAACTTATAAATTTTATTTTAAAAATGAGCATACATTAGAAGTTCTTTTTTGATGTACAGTTCTATGAATTTTCACACATGTATATATTCATGTAACCAGCACCACAGTTAGGATACAATAGATATAATTCTGCCACTCCAAAAAACTTCTTTGTTCTGTCCCTTTGTTGTCACATCTTCTCCGTACTGTTAACCCTTGGCAACCACTGATCTATCATCAGTCACTATAGGTTTATCTTCTCAAGACTGTCATACAAATGTAGTCATGCAGGATGTGACATTTTGAGACCAACATTTTTCACTCATCATAATGCCTTTGAGAATCATCCAACTTGTACATATCAATAGTTTATTCCTATTTATTGCTGAGTAGTGTTCCAGGGTATGCATGTAACATTTTATCCATTCACCAGTGAAAGTACATTTGGGTTGTTTTCAGTCTTTGTTGATTATGAAAAGAGCTTCTATAAACATTCATATACAGTTTTTTATATGAACTTAAGTTACCACTTCTCTAGAAGTGGAACTGCTGAGTCATTTGCAGAAGTAAATATTCAACTTTAATAGAAAACGATTTTAAATTTTCTTTAAATTTATTTTAATTTTAAACTGAATTAAATTAAATTTAATTATTTCCAAATTTATTTTCCTGAATTGATGTACCATTTAGCATTCTCAATGGTAATGTATACTCTCCTGCCTCACATATATACACATTTCCTTTATACCCATTCATCTGTCCCTCAGTTAATGAGGTTCTGTCCTTGCCATTATACTCCACAACTGGTCAATCAGAATCCCCTGTATTTCAGGATTTTTGCTTATGACCTAAGCCAGATAAAATCTTTAACCTTGGATTTTTTTTGTTATCATTAATCTACAATGACATGAAGAATATTATGTTTACTAGGCTCCCTCCTTCACCAAGTCCCCCCACACACCCCATTACAGTCACTGTCCATCAGCGTAATATGATGCTCTGGAATCATTACTTGTCTTCACTGTGTTGCACAGCCCTCCCCATGCCCCCCTATATGCTAATTATACATGATAATCGTAATGCCCCCTTTCTTTTTTCCCACCCTTATCCCTCCCATCCCACCCATTCTCCCTAATCCCTTTCCCTTTGGTAACTGTTAGTCCATTCTTGGGTTCTGTGATTCTGCTGCTGTTTTGTTCCTTCAGTTTTTCTTTATTCTTATACTCCACATATGAGTAAAATCATCTGTTACTTGTCTTTCTCTGCCTGGCTTATTTCACTGAGTATAATACCGTCTAACTCCATCCATGTTGTTGCAAATGGTAGGATTTGTTTTCTTCTTACGGCTGAATAATATTCCATTGTGTATATGTACCACATCTTCTTTATCCATTCATCTACTGATGTACACTTAGGTTGCTTCCATTCCTTGGTTATTGTAAATAGTGCTGCAATAAACATAGGGGTGCATTTGTCTTTTTCAAATTGGGCAGCTGCATTCTCAGGGTAAATTCCTAGAAGTGGAATTCCTGGGTCAAATGGTATGTCTATTTTGAGCTTTTTGAGGAACCTCCATACTGCTTTCCACAATGGTTGAACTAATTTACATTCCCACCAGCAGTGTAGGAGGGTTCCCCTTTCTCCACAACCTCACCAACATTTGTTTTTGTTTGTCTTTTGGATGGTAGCCATTCTTACTGGTGTGAGGTGATATCGCATTGTGGTTTTAATTTGCATTTCTCTGATGACTAGCGATGTGGAATATCTTTTCATGTGTCTGTTGGCCATCTGCATTTCTTCTTTGGAGACCTGTCTGTTCAGCTCCATTTTTAATTGCATTATTTGCTTTTTGTTTGTTGAGGTGCATGAGCTCTTTATATATTTTGGATGTCAAGGCTTTATCGGATCTGTCATTTATGAATATATTCTCCCATACTGTAGGGTACCTTTTTGTGTATTGATGGTGTCCTTTGCTGTACAGAAGCTTTTCAGCTTGATATAGTCCCACTTGTTCATTTTTGCTTTTGTTTCCCATGCCCGGGGAGATATGTTCATGAAGAAGTCGCTCATATTTATGTCCAAGAGATTTTTGCCTATGTATTTTTGTAGGATTTTATGGTTTCATGACTTACATTCAGGTCTTTGATCCATTTCGAATTTACTTTTGTGTATGGCATTACACAGTGATCCACTTTCATTCTGTTACATGTAGCTGTCCAGTTTTGCCAGCACCATCTGTTGAAGAGACTGTCATTTCCCCATTGTATGTCCATGGCTCCTTTATCATATATTAATTGACCATATATGTTTGGGTTAATGTCTGGAGTCTCTATTCTGTTCCACTGGTCTGTGTCTCTGTTCTTGTGCCAGTACCAAATTGTCTTGATTACTGTGGCTTTGTAGTAGAGCTTGAAGTTGGCGAGCGAGATCTCCCGCACTTTATTCTTCCTTCTCAGGATTGCTTTGGCTATTCAGGGTCTTTGGTGTTTCCATATGAATTTTTGAACTATTTTTTCCAGTTCGTTGAAGAATGTTGTTGTTAATTTGATAGGGATTGCATCAAATCTGTATATTGCTTTGGGCAGGATGGCCATTTGGCGATATTAATTCTTCCTAGCCAAGAGCATGGGATGAGTTTCCATTTGCTAGTGTCCTCCTTAATTTCTCTTAAGAGTGTCTTATAGTTTTCAGGGTATAGACCTTTCACTTCCTTGGTTAGGTTTCTTCCTAAGTATTTTATTCTTTTTGATGCAATTGTGAATGGAATTGTTTTCCTGATTTCTCTTTCTATTAGTTCATTGTTAGTGTATATGAAAGCCACAGATTTCTGTGTGTTAATTTTGTATCCTGCAACTTTGCTGTATTCCGATGTCAGTTCTAGTAGTTTTGGAGTGGATCTATAGGTTTTTTTGTGTACAATATCATGTCATCTGCAAATAGTGACAGTTTGACTTCTCTTTACTGATATGGATTCCTTGTATTTCTTTGTTTTGTCTAATTGCCATGGCTAGGACCTCCAGTACTATGTTGAATAAGAGTGGGGAGAGTGGGCATCCCTGTATTCTTCCTGATCTCAGAGGAAAAGCTTTCAGCTTCTCGCTGTTCAGTATGATGTTGGCTGTGGGCTTATCACATATGGCCTTTATTATGTTGAGTTATTTGCCCTGTATACCCATTCTGCTGAGAGTTTTTATCATGAATGGATGTTGAATTTTTGTCGAATGCTTTTTCAGCATCTATGGAGATGATCATGTGGTTTTTGTCCTTTTTGTTGATATGGTGGATGATGTTGATGGATTTTCAAATGTTGTACCATCCTTGCATCCTTGGGATGAATCCCACTTGGTCATGGTGTATGATCGTTTTATGTATTTTTGAATTCGGTTTGCTATTATTTTGTTGAGTTTTTTTGCATGTACGTTCATCAGGGATATTGGTCTGTATTTTTCTTTTTTGGTTGGGTCTTTGCCTAGTTTTGGTATTAGGTTAATATTGGCTTCATAGAATGAGTATGGGAGTATTCCCTCCTCTTCTATTTTTTGGAAAACTTTAAGGAGAATGGGTATTATGTCTTCTCTGTATGTCTGATAAAATTCTGAGGTAAATCCATGTGGCCTGGGGATTTTCTTCCTGGGTAGTTTTCTGATTTTCCAGGGTAGTTTGTTTAGATTTTCTGTTTCTTCCTTGTTTAGTCTTGGAAGGTTGTATTTGTCTAAGAAGTTGTCCACTTCTTCTAAGTTTTCTAGCTTGTTAGCATATAGGGTTTCATAGCATCCTCTATTAATTCTTTGTATTTCTGTGGGGTCTGTCATGATTTTTCCTTTCTCATTTCTGATTCTGTTGATGTGTGTTGATTCTCTTTTTCTCTTAATAAGTCTGGCTAGAGGCTTATCTATTTTGTTTTTCTCAAAGAACCAGCTCTTGGTTTCATTGATTTTTTCTATTATTTTCTTCTTCTCAATTTTATTTATTTATTCTCTGATCTTTATTATGTCCCTACTGCTGACTTTAGGCCGCATTTCTTCTTCTTTTTCCAATTTCGATAATTGTTATGTTAGACTATGCATTTGGGATTGTTTTTCCTTCTTTAAATATGCCTGGATCGCTATATACTTTCCTCTTAAGACTGCTTTCGCTGTGTCCCACAGAAGTTGGAGCTTTGTGTTGTTGTTGTCATTTGTTTCCATATATTGCTGGATCTCCATTTTGATTTGGTCATTGATCCATTGATTATTTAGGAGCATGTTGTTAAGCCTCCATGTGTTTGTGAGCCTTTTGCTTTCTTTTTACAATTTATTTCTAGTTTTATACCTTTGTGGTCTGAAAAGTTGGTTGGTAGGATTTCAATCATTTTGAATTTACTGACGCTCTTTTTGCGGGTTAGTATGTGGTCTATTCTGGAGAATGTTCCATGTGCACTTGTGAGGAATGTGTATCCTGTTGCTTTTGGGTGTACAGTTCTATAGATGTCTATTAGGTCCATCCGTTCTAGTGTGCTCTTCAGTGCCTCTGTGTCCTTACTTATTTTCGGTCTGGTGGATCTGTCCTTTGGAGTGAGTGGTGTGTTGAAGTCTCCTAAAATGAATGCATTGCATTCTATTTCCTCCTTTAGTTCTATTAGTATTTGTTTCACATATGCTCGTTCTCCTGTATTGCGTGCATATATATTTAAGATGGTTATATCCTCTTGTTGGACTGAGCCCTTTATCATTATGTAATGTCCTTCTTTATCTCTTGTTATTTGTTTTCAAGTCTATTTTGTCTGATACTAGTGTTACGGAAAATACTGATAAGAAGCCTGGACTGGATCACCGACAGAAAAAAACCAAGTGGCACTCGGTGGTCTTGGAGTGTTGAGGCTTTATTTCACACTGGCAGGCTCAGAGGGGAGTAATCTCCCAAAAAGTCTGAGCCCCGAACACAGGAAAAGGGAGCAATTTATACCTTTCTGCTTCCTTATCTGTAACATTCCTACATACACAGCAAGCGAGCTTGCAAGGGGGAGGGAGTTTAGGGAGCGAACCTTGGGACTTGGTGCTCGGCAGCATGGGGAAACCAAGGGAGTGTTTTTTTTTGTTTGGGTTGAGGAGGGGGGCGAGGCAGAGGGGAGCCACCTCCTAAATTACTGTCCTTGTAGTGTTGTTTATGTTGAGGAGGGAGGGGTGCGAGACAGAGTGGAGCCACCTACCAGGTTTCTGTCTTTGTAAATTTTCCCTATCATTCCCACCTCTGATGCCCCTTCAAACACTTCGTTTACAGGGCATCATCTCATTGGCTTATGACAGTGTCATAGTGGCTCTGCATATACGTGAGTTGTATGGAGGAAATGCATTCCTCGATAAAGTTAATGAGCCAGTTAAATATACAGGGTTCCACTAATAGTTTAAGGAACAGCAGAATTGTTGGCCCAGCAAGGCCAGTTAGAAGAGTTGTTAGCTATGGATTCTATTCAAACCATCCCTGGAACTAAGACCTTTTATTTTCTAACATTTTATTCCCATTCTGGATGTTTTCTTTTGCTTTGGCTAGGTAACTCTTCGCTATGCCAGACTTATTTGCATAAAAACAACAATCCTCTTTAAGGGCTATACATAAGCTTCACTGTGACATGAACAGGAGGTCCAGTCTTCTACAATTTTGCAACACCACTTTAGCCAGGGAATCAATCTGATCTTGCAGCTGAATCATGGTGGTTTCAAGCTGCTCTAAATCTTTTTTTTTTTTCAGATAATTATTTTTTATTGAAGGGTAGTTGACGCACAGTATTACATTACATTAGTTTCAAGTGTACAACACAGTGATAAAACATTTATATACATAATTCTAGGTACCAGCTATCACCATACCAAGCTGTTACAATATCTTGACTATATTCCTTATGCTATACATTACATCCCGGTTACTTATTTATTTTACCATTGGAAGTCTGTCCTTTTTTTTTTTTGTGAGGGCATCTCTCATATTTATTGATCAAATGGTTGTTAACAACAACAAAATTCTGTATAGGGGAGTCAATGCTCAATGCACAATCATTAATCCACCCCAAGCCTAATTTTCGTCAGTCTCCAATCTTCTGACAAGCTGCTCTAAATCTTGATCAGCTTCCTCTGTTAGGGCAGCGAGCCCTAAGTCTCTTTATTAGAGCTGCTGTGTCTACTGCAGCTGATCCAGCTCTACTGAGGCCGACTCGAGCAGGGATCGGCAAAGGGAGCTTGTTCTGCCTAGGAAATCTCACTGGGGAAAAGGAGGTAGCTCCCGTTAGCCCACTATGCACTTTATAACTTTTGTACAATTAAACATTACAGAGAGGTACTTTGGAAATGCAGGCTGAGACTTGGGTCCAGCTAGGAGAGACAGGTAAGCACAGTAAAACAACTTAACGATTACCCAATAGACAATAGAAAGGGCAACGTTTTTGAGGAATAGTCCAGTCCAGGGGGTGCAACAGCACAGAGTCCAATGCCCAGAATAAAAGACACCACTCCGACGAGAGCCAGGATCTACGGCGCGCAGGTGTAGTCAGAGGGCAATCATCGGATGCAGAGGCGGAGAGGATCTGGAGGTCTGGCTGGGTCTCCTGCTGATGTGCTTCCTTGTCAGGATGACAGGCTCCTTTTACTCAGAAATGACGGACTCTTGGAGTGATGCTTGCAACTTTGAGGGCAGTAGGAGTAGTTAGAACAATAATATGGGGGTCAGTCTACTGAGGTTTGAGGGTTTTTTTTTTCCCAATCTTTAACTCAGACTGAGTCCCTAGCCTGGAAGGAATGTACTGGGGTTCTTTTGAGGGTGCAGTTCATTCACTCTACTTTCTCTGAACTCTGTGGCCTGTATGCAGTGTGAAGTTTCTAGGTAATATTGAGGAATTTAGTTAACATTTGCACTACATCTGCTACAAAGGAAGACTCATTGTCACTGTGGATTGTGGACGGTAGGCCAAACCAGGGCATAATTTCTCTCAGGAGGACTTTGGCTACCTCCCGGCTCCATTCTGTTCTGGTTGGGAAGGCTTTGACCCAGCCAGAGTGCGTACACACTATTACTAGGAGGTATCTGAGTCCCCTGCTTGGCTGGACGTCCGTGAAGTCTATCTCAAGGTCTTCAAAGGGGGCAACTCCCATTCTTTGGACACCAGGTGGGAGTCATGGTGCAGACCGAGTATTATTTCTGGCACAAATTACACACTGTCTACTCACTGCTCGGCATAGCGCTGGCAACTGGCTGATGTTAGTATTGCTTTTTGAGGAGGGCCTCTAGTGCAGTTTTTCCCAGGTGAGTGAGCTGGTGGTATTTGCTGACTAGTTGCCTTCTGGTTGCAGTCAGGACAAAGATACGTCTGTATGGTAACATCTACCATCCGTTGTCAGTTAAAGTGGCTCCAGTCTTTCTCTTTTTTCAGTGTACCTGGGTAGAGGGGCCTCTACCAGGGTGTTAGGGCCACAGTGAGGGAAGGAGTTCTCCCTGCCTCCTTACTAGCTGCTGCTTTGGCAGCTTCATCTGCCATCCCATTTCCCTGTGCTGTAGGGTTGTGTTTTTTTTTTTTAATATTCTTTGCAATGCAGAATTGCTACTTTTATTATGTAGCGAAGAGATTGAAGGGCCGTTTCATATCTGGCAGGCCTAGGGCTGGTGCCTGTTCTGAAGCAGTTTTTGTTTCCAGGAAGGTGGCTCTTGCCTCTTTTGTCCAGGCAGGGGCTTTCAGTATGGCCCCCCAGGAGGTTGCAGAGGGGCCTTGCCATTGCCGAGAATCTGGGAATCTAGATTTTTGCAGAACCTGGCGGCCCCTAGGAACTTTTGCATGCCCCCCCTCATCCTGGGGCAAGGAGTTAACGACCTTTTTCTTCTTTGGCCTTGATGCTCTTTCTCCTTGGGTGAGGAGGAAGCCTGAGTACCAGACTTGTTGCAGATTTGTGCGATTTTTTTATGAGGCTCAGCATCTTGAGTCTGACAGGAGTTGCAGGAGGGCCTTTTTCCCTTTTGCACAATTTTCCTGGGTGTCACTGGCAAGGAGGAGGTCATCTACATACCGCAGGAGGGCTCAGCATGTGGCATCTCTTGGAAAGCTAGCAAGGTCTGCAGCCAATGCCTCTCTAAAGAGGGTGGGTGAGTTCTTGAACTCTCGTGGAAGCCGCATCCATATTAACTGCATCTGCGCCCTTATCCAGTTCAGTCCATTCGAAGACAAATAAGAGCTGGCTTTGGGGGGCCAGCCAGAGACAGAGAAACGCATCTATATGTCTGTGCGAGTGAACTATTTGGCAGACTCTGGGATCTGGCTGAGGACGGTGTGTGGGTTTGGGACCACTGGGTGTAAAGAAACAGTCACTCTATTAATGGCTCACAGGTCTTGAATAGGCCGGTGCTCTCCTCCTGGCCTTTTGACTGGCAGAAGCAGGGTGGTCCAGGGTGACTGACACTCGATTAGAATGCCTGCCTCTCTGAGTCTGATCAGGTGTTCCTGGATGCCTGCTCTCGCCTCTTGTGAGAGGGGATACTGCCTCTGTCTTTGTGGCTCCAAGTGTAAGAATATAGTAATTTGTCCTCCATTTACTCCATGGTCTCAAGCACATAAGCTGGAGAGAATCATGCCTGGGTCTGCCCCACCTTATCTCGAAACATCCCGACCCTCCCCAAGGCAACAAGCCAAGGGGATCTACCACAATAAAAGGCACAACTCTCTGCACCATGCTGCTGCCTGCTCTCTCTCTCTCTTCTGTCTCTCTGTTCCTCTGTCCTGCTTTGCTCTCTCTCTCTGTCTCTGTCTTGCTGCTCTCTCTGTCTCTCTGTCCCACTGCTCTCTCTGCTCTCTCTCTCTCTGTCTCACTGCTCTCTCTGCTCTCTCTTTCTCTGTCTCGCTGCTCTCTCTCTCTCTCTGTTCCGCTGCTCTCTCTGCTCTCTCTCTCTCTTTGTCCCACTGCTCTCTCTGCTCTCTCTGTCCCACTTTCTCTTTCAGATAAAAAAATCTCTTGCGTGGGCCTGTCTCCTGAGTCACCCTGGGTAAGGCGGGTCACGGCGAGATACTCTTTCACTGAGAATAGTTGCAGTCTTTTTCACTGAAGAGGGCTACAGGGAGGGTGACCAGAGAGTGTTATGCCCCTGTGTTAATTATAAAAGTTATGTTTTGGCCTTTCATTTTCATTCTGACCATGGGCTCACAGCGGCCGAGTGCAAGAGAGCCCAGTCCTTGTCAGTCTGAGCTGCTCCTGCCAGGCTAATGAGCCTTTCCTCACGGGGCTCTTCCCGGCAGCAACTGGGCTTTGGGGCTTTGCCTCGTTTGGGGCATTCATCTTTCTAATGCTTTCCCACCCCCACCTTTTTATTTTTTTTACAGTAAGCACACTGGTCTCTGGCTAGGGGGGGTTATGGGCTTCCCCCCTCTAGGTGGCTGGCCTCTCTCTGTCTTCTGCCCATCCGTCTCTTTCAGGGCAGCTGCCAGGAGACTTGCCTTTTTATTTTTCTTTCAGCCTCTCTGTAGGCCTGAACTTCTCTGTTTAGATTTTTTTTTGGCAATTTCAGTCATCTCAGTGAAGCCCTCAAGCTTTTGGAGCTTTCATCTGATGTCTGGGGCAGCTTGGGCTACGATTGTGGTGTTTACTATCTGCTGGCTCCTTGGTGACTCAGAGTTGAAAGGGGAGTAGATGCGATAAGTTTCACACAGTCTCTCATAATAGTCTCTAGGGGACTCTTCTGGTTGTTGAGTGACTGAAAAAACTTTAGTCACGTTCATAGGCTTTTTGGACCCAGCTTTGATCTCCTGGAGGAGAGCGTCCTGATATCGGTGGATCTGGTGCTGTCCCTCAGGGGTGGTGAAGGCCCTCTTGGGGTGTTCCTCGGAGACAGCAATTTCAGCCTATGCACCCTGACCAAGGACTCTAGCTGCCTCTTCTCTTCTATTGTGAACAGGACACTGAGAAGCTGTTGACAGCTTTTTTAAGTTGGCTGATTGATTTGGAAGAGGGATTACATAAGATCAACCAGGGCTTATGACTTTTCTGATGGGGTTTCAGTTGTGGAGAAGGGTTGATAGTAAAACATGGACTGGCTGGGCTGGATGGTCTCATACTTATTATGTCTCTCAGGCCCTGCATCTCTTGCGCTGGCATCTGAAGGGCATCTACTCCCAGCTGAGGGTGCAGTCAGGCTGCTGGTCCGGGGGGAAGTGGGTTCACTGGTTCTGGAGTTGGCAGGGAGGCTGAGAGTGGCAGGGTATCAGGGACCAGGGGCTGGGTGCTGATGGCCTTAGAGGCACATAAGGTGGGGGCAATATTAGCTCTTCCTCTGGGTCACCAGTAAAAATGTGCAGAGGCTCAGGCTTCTGTTGTTTCTTTGCAGGCTTCTTTGTTGAGGCAACTAAGACCCTACTCTGTCCCTGCCTGTTGCAAGCGAATTGCACCCAAGGGGGAAGAGTCTGGGCAGTTTCTAACCGGGAGTTAAAGTATGGGAACTGATTAGGATGACCTGGATCTCTAGGGATGAAACGCCAGGCTCAGCGGATTGTTGGGACATCTAGGGTTCCTTCTGGAGGCCACCCTACACTAAAGGTTGGCAATGCAGATTCACACAGGGTTTTCAACTTGCCAGGAGTTAATTTTACTCTGTTGTTTTCTGAAAATCTCTTTCTGAAATTCTTGATCATAATGTCGGGGACTGTGGGTTTACTATGCCCTGACCCCATGATGTATCTATGGACGGTGCCGTGACAACAGACAAGGGAGGGGTGCCTCCTCTAGAGAGGAGACCAGTCAGATGCCCATCCGTTCACACTCCTCACAGAGATTTTGGCCAGCCTTGGCTAAGGTGCACCTGTATAAGTCTCAGGCCAGGTCAGCCGAAGCTGAATCACCCATATGCCCTGACAGCTGACCGCAAAAGCAGATGAGGGCACACGCAGATTTCGTAGCGCAGGCCGTAGAATCACAGATTCAGCGCAGACTGAATGACTTCAGCTGCCCTGCACACTCACTCACACACACACACACCCAGGCAGACCAGAGTTTAAACATTCCCCGCCCTGGGAATATCTACCTGTGAGACTTCTAATAAGCCTCCTGGGAGGTGATCAGGCTCCCCTTCCACCCCAATGGGTGGGACTGGCTGGGTCATGTGCCCCGGGGCCTTACCGGATTCGACATCGGAACCAGGTCCTCACATGCCAAGTCTCCTTGAGTCTGGCGGGAACAGCGGAGCGGGGCTGGCCCAGGGCAACCGGGTGGGAGACTGCCAAAAGGTCAGGCAGGGCGCGCCTTCTCCGTTGCAATCTCCTGTTCCATCACCGCCCTGCTGTTGCCCCAACCGGTGGCAACAAAGGGCCAGTGGGGTTGGGTTTCCCGGTCAGGGAACCAAATGTTACAGAAAATACTTTAAAAAAGCCTGGACTGGATCACCGACAGAAAAAAACAAGCGGCACTAGGAGGTCTTGGAGTGTTGAGGCTTTATTTCACACCGGCAGGCTCAGAGGGGAGTAATCTCCCAAAAAGTCTGAACCCCGAACAAAGGAAAAGGGAGCAATTTATACCTTTCTGATTCCTACGTGCACAGCAAGCGAGCAGGCAAGGGGGAGGGAGTTTAGGGAGCGAACCTTGGGACTCAGTGCTCAGCAGCACGGGGAAACCAAGGGTGTGTTTTTTTCGTTTGGGTTGAGGAGGGGCACGAGGCAGAGGGGAGCCACCTCTTAAATTACTGTCCTTGTAGTGTTGTTTATGTTGAGGAGGGAGGGGTGCGAGACAGAGTGGAGCCACCTGCCAGGTTGCTGTCTTTGTAAATTTTCCCTATCACTAGTACTGCAACACCTACTTTTTTCTCCCTGTTGTTTGCATGGAATATCTTTTTCCATCCATTGACTTTTAGCCTGTGCATGTCTTTGGGTTTGAGTTGGGTCTCTTGTAAGCAGCATATAGATTGGTCTTGCTTTTTTATCCACTCTATTACCCTGTGTCTTTTGATTGGTGCATTCAGTCCATTTACATTTAGGGTGATTATTGAAAGATATGTACTTATTGCCATTGCAGACTTTAGATTCGTGTTTACCAAAGGTTCAAGTTTAACTTCTTTATTATCTTAGTGCCTAACAACTCGCTTATTGAGCTATTATAGACGCTGTCTGTTGATTATTTCTCTCCCTTCTTATTCCTCCTCCTCCATTCTTTATATGTTGGATGTTTTATTCTGTGCTCTTTTGTGTTTCCTTTAACTGCTTTTGTGGGGAGTTGATTTTATTTTTTGCCTTATTTAGTATTTGGTTGGTCTCCTTTCTTTGCTGTGATTTTATTTTCTCTGTTAACATCTGTTTAGCCTTAGGAGTGCTCCCATCTAGAGCAGTCCCTCTAAAGTAGCCTGTAGAGGTGGTTTGTGGGAGGCAAACTCCCTCAACTTTTGCTTGGCTGGGAATTGTTTAATCCTTCCTTCATATTTAAATGATAATCATGCTGGATACAGTATTCTTGGTTCTCAGCCCTTCTGTTTCATTGCATTAAATATATCATGCCATTGTCTTCTGGCCTGTAAGGTTTCTTTTAAGAAATCTGATGATAACATGATGGGTTTTCCTTTGTAGGTGACCTTTTTCCTCTCTCTAGGTTCCTTTAAAACTCTGTCCTTGTCCTTGATCTTTGCCATTTTAATTATTATGTGTCTTGGTGTTTTCCTCCTGAGGTCCCTTCTGTTGGGAGTTCTGTCTACTTCCGTGGTCTGAACGATTATTTCCTCCCCCAGTTTGGGGAAGTTTTCAGCCATTATTTCTTCAAATAAACTTTCTATCCCTTTTTCTCTCTCTTCTTCTTCTGGTACCTCTATAATGTGGATATTGTTCCATTTGTATTGGTCACACTGTTCTCTTAATATTGATTCATTCCTGGATATCCTTTTATCTCTCTCTGCATCAGCTTCAATGCATTCCTGTTCTCTGGTTTCTATTCCATCAATGGGCTCTTGCATCTTATCCATTCTGCTTATAAATTCTTCCAGAGATTGTTTCATTTCTGTAATCTCCTTCCGGACGTCATCCCTTAGCTCTTGCATATTTCTCTGCAGCTCCATCAGCATGGTTATGACCTTTTTTTTGAATTCTTTTTCAGGGAGGTTGGTTCGGTCTATCTCCCCAGATTCCTTCTCAGGGGAGGATGTCTGGGTTAGTCTGGTCTGTGTCAAAGTCTTCTGCCTTTTCATGGCGATAGAGGTAGTTGTGGGAAGCTGGTGCATGTGTTGGCTGGGAGAATGTCCCTTCTTGCTAGTTGTGGTCTTCCTCTCGTGGGAGAACAGCGACCCCTAGTGACTTGTGCTGGGCTGCTGCGCGCAGATGGGGTTTCTAATTCTTGCCTGGCCGATGTGAAAGAAGCTCTGCCCTGCTGCCTCAGGCTGCTGCTCCACCATGGCTGAGCGGTGTCTGAGGGGAAATGGGTGGGAAGCTGTTTATCTCCATGAGGGGCCTCCGAGCTGTGCTGCCATCCAGGGGGTTAGGGTGCTCGGAGTTTCCCAGGATTCCCAGCTGCTGGGCTATGTGTCCCGGGACATTTCCTTCCAGCTGTGGGGTCCCTGTCCCTTTAAGTCTTTGAAAGAGCACTCACTTTTCTTTGTCCCAGGGGCACCAGCTGCGGGGACCCACTTGGAGGTTTTACTGTCTCATTTCCCTAGTATCCAGCACTCCACTCACTGTGTGTCTGCTCTCCCAG
Source organism: Manis pentadactyla (assembly GCF_030020395.1). Lineage (NCBI taxonomy): Eukaryota > Metazoa > Chordata > Mammalia > Pholidota > Manidae > Manis > Manis pentadactyla. Next base: position 68,271,078 of record NC_080038.1, on the reverse strand, counting down.
TGTGGATGGCTAGGGCTGCATGTTTAGCAGTTCTGGGCTCCCTATCCCTCCCCACTCTGACTCCTCTCCTCCCTCCGGGAGCTGGGGTGAGGGGCACTCGGGCTGCAGCTTGTATCTTACCCCCTTTGCGAGGCTCTGGGTTCTCGCAGGTGTAGATGTAGCCTGGCTGTTGTCCTGTATCTTCTGGTCTCTCTTTTAGGGATAGTTGTATTTGTTGAATTTTCAAAAATATATATGGTTTTGGGAGGAGATTTCCACTGCTCTACTCATGCCACCATCTTGGCTCCCCTCTACCCTTGGATTTTATAAATGGACTCTGGAGGGAGATGCTCTTTTCATCTCCTGAGTTTGTCAAGCTGTGGAAATGTAAGCCTAAATTTGTTTATACCTACTCCTCACACCCAGTTCCCATTAATCTGCAAGAAGGAAAGTCCATTTTCAGTAGAAGTGGTTAGGACACATAGCAAAATCCAGCTGATAGAGAAGGAGACAGAGAGGGAAAGGAAGAGGGTGAGAGAGAGAGATGGAGAAAGGGAGCAAAGGAGAGAGAAAGAGATGGAGAGGGAGAGAAAGATTTAGCAATGTTAGAGTCTGAGTCTCCAGAGTCCTACAAGCCAACTTCACCTTGTAATTCTAAGAGCCAATAAATTTCCCTTAACCTTATTTTTATTTTGAGATGGGTTTTTATTACTTGCAACCAAATTAAATATTATAAGTATATATACACAGAAGTTGGAAAACTAACTCTAAGACATGTACAGGAATACATTTTGAAATTTAAATCTGTACCCCACAAACACTCCACCAGCACCTTAGTCCTGAGAGCATGATAGAACATCAATAGAAGACTGTAACTCTGTGTCTTTCATTGCATTGTGTGCTAAATGTCTGAAAACCTACAGCAGAGGCAATTGTACACCAGGGGATTCTTTAATAGAAATTAAGATGTATCCAGTGGAAGAAAATTTCAGAAAGAAAAGAGAAAATTCTTATGTAATGCATAAAAGGAAGATTATGGGAGGAAACAATACTTCTTTGTGAGGGTTAGATGGAGCAGAAAACTTTCCTTATATTTCCTTTTAATAGGAAGGAGTTTAGGGAATTTAACCAAGTGTGAAAGATTATTTGTCCCAAAGCCTTTTTAAAATTAAGGTATCATTGATATATAATCTTATGAAGATTTCACATGAACATCATTGTGGTTTCAACATTCACCCGTATTAACAAGTCCCCCTCCCCACTCAATTGCAGCTCACTGTCTATCAGTGAAGTAAGATGTTATAAAGTCAGTACTAGTCTTCTCCATGCTATATTGCCTTCTCCATGACCCCCTTACATTATGTGTGATAATCATAATACCCCTTAATCCCCTTCTCCCTCCCTCCCACCCCACCCTCCCCAAACCCTTCCCTTTGGTAACCGCTAGTCCCTTGGAGTCCCTGAGTCTGCCACTATATTTTTCCTTCAGATTTCCTTTTTTGTTATACTCCACAAATGAATGAAACCATTTGGTACTTGTCTTTCCCTGCCTGGCTTATTTCACTGAGCATAATACCCTCTACATCCATCCAAGTTGTTGTAAATGGTATGTTTTCTTCTTATGGCTGAATAATATTCCATTGTGTATATGTATCACTTCTTTATCCATTCATCTACTGATGGATACTTAGGCTGCTTCCATATCTTGGCTATTGTTAATTGTGCTGTGATAAACACAGGAGGGTTCATATGTGTTTTTGAATCAGGGATCTTGTTTTCTTAAGGTAAATTCCTAGAAGTGGATTTACTGGGTCAAATAGTGTTTTTAATTTTAGTTTTTTGAGAAACCTCTATATTGCTTTCCAAAATGGTTGAACTAATTTACATTCCCACCAGCAGTATAGGAGGGTTCCCCTTTCTCTTCATCCTTGCCAGCATTTGTTGTTTCTTGTCTTTTGAATGTTAACCATCCTAACTGGTGTGAGGTGATAACCACATTTTGGTTGAATTTGCATTTCCCTGATGATAAGTGATGTGGAGCATCTTTTAATATGCTTGTTGGCCATTCGAATTTCTTCTTTGGAGAAGTGTTTCTTCAGATCATCTGCCCATTATTTAATAGAGTTATTTGTTTTTTGGGTGTTGAGGCATGTGAGTTCTTTATATGTTTTGGATGTTAACTGCTTATCAGATAAGTCATTTATGAATATATTCTCCCATGTTATAGGATACCTTTTTGCTCTGCTGATGGTGTACTTTGATGTACAGAACCTTCTTAGTTTGATGTAGTCCCATTTGTTCAGCTTTGTTTTTGTTCCCTTGCCTGAGATGTGTTTATGAAAAAGTTGCTCATGTTTATATTCAAGAGAGTTTTGCCTATATTTTCTTCTAAGAGTTTTATGGTTTCATGACTTACTTTCAGGTATTTGATCCATTTTGAGTTTACTTTTGTGTATGGAGTTAGACAATAATCCAATTTCATTCTCTTACATGTATCTGTCCAGTTTTGCCAACACCATTTGTTAAAGAGAATGTCATTTGCCCATTCTATATCCATGGCTTTTTCATATATTAATTGGTCATATATATGTGGGTGTATATCTGGGCTCTGTATTCTGTTCCATCAATCTATGGGTCTGTTCTTGTGCCAGTACCAAATTGTTTTGATAACTGTGGCTTTGTAGTAGAGCTTGAAGTTGGGGAGCATAATCTCCCAGCTTTATTCTGTTAAGCCTCCATATGTTTGTGGACTTTCTTGTTTTCTTTGCATAATTTATTTCTAGTTTCATACCTTTGTGGTCTGAGAAGCTGGTTGGCACAATTTCAGTCTTTTTGAATACTGAGGTTCTTTATGTGCACTAGTATGTGATCTGTTTTGGAAAACATTCCATTTACACTTAAGAAGAATTTTGTTTCCTGCTGTTCTGGGGTAGAGTGTTCTGTAGAGGTCTGTTAGGTCCATCTGTTCTAATTCATTGTTCAGTGCCTCTGTCACCTTACTTATTTTCTGTCTCTTTGATCTGTCTTTGGTGTGAGTGTTGTTTTGAAGTCTCCTAAAATGAATTCATTGCATTCTATTTCCCCCTTTAATTCTGTTAGTATTTGTTTCACATATGTCAGTGCTCCTATATTGGCTGCATAGATATTTATAATAGTTATATCCTCATGTTAGACTGATCCCTTTAACATTATATAAAGTCCTTCTTTGTTTCTTTGTTTCGAAATCTACTTTTTCTAAGTACTGCTACTCATGCTTTTTTCTCCCTATTATTTGCATGAAATATCATTTTCCATCCCTTCACTTTTAGTCTGTATGTCTCTGGGTTTGAAGTGGGCCTCTTGTAGGCAGCATATAGATCAGTTTTGGGTTTTTTTTTTATCCATTCTGTAACTCTATGTCATTTTATTGATGCATTCATTCTATTTACATTTAGGGTGGTTTTCAATAGATACATACTTATTGCCATTGTAGACTTTACATTTTTGGTTACCAAAGATTCAAGGGAAGCTTCTTATCTAAAAGTCTGTCTTAACTCTTGTATTAGGCTATTTCAAACACCATCTAAAGGGTCCTTTTTCCCCATTCTTCTTCCTCTTCCTCTCCTTATATATTAGTTGTTGTATTATATATTCTTTGTGTATCCCTTTACTAACTTTGTGAGTAGTTGATTTAATTTTGCATTTGCTTAATAATTAATTTGTCTTTTATTCCTTTACTGTCATTTTATTTTCTCTGGTGGCAGCTATTTAGCCTAAGGAGCACTTCCATCTAGAACAGTCCCTTTATAACACACTGTAGAGATGGTTTGTGTGTGGTAAATTCCCTCAACTTTTGCTTATCTGGAAATTGTTTAACCCCTACTTCAAATTTAAATGACAGTCTTGCTGGGTAGAGTATTCTTGGTTGGGCACCCTTCTGTTTCATTGCATGGACTATATCATGCCACTCCCTTCTGGCCTGTAAGTTTTCTGCTGAGAAGTTTGATGATAGTCTGATGGGCTATCATTTATACTTGATCTTTTTTCTCTCTCTGGCTGCCTTTAATACTCTTTCCTTGTCCATGATCTTTGCTATTTCATTATTATATGTCTTGGTGTTATCTCCCTTCCCTTGTGTTGGGAGAGCTCTGCACTTCCATGACCTGAGTGTCCATTTCCTTCCCCAGATTGCAGAAGTTTTCAGCAATTATTTCCTCAAAGAGACTTTCTATTGCTTTTCTCTCTTCTTCTTCTTCTGGTACCACTAGAATGTGACTGTTGTTATATTTAGATTGGTTGTACAGTTCTCTTGTTATTCTTTCTAGAGATCCTTTTTCTCTCTCTGCCTCAGCTTCTTTGTTTTCCTATTTTCTAATTTCTATTTCATTTACCATGTCCTCTGCCTTATCTAATCTACTTTTAAATCCCTGCATTGTATGTTTCATTTCAGGTACTGTATTTTTCAAAGTTCCTATCTCTTTCTTGAAGTCTGCTCTGAGATCTTGAATATTTTTCTATAGCTATATGAGCATGTTTATGATTTTTATTTTGAAATCTTAATCAAGAAGACTGGTGATTCCAGTTTCACTTAGCCCTCTTTCAGGTATCTTTTCCTGTAGTTTTATTTGGACAAAATTTTTTTGCTGTTTCATTTTTTAGTGTTTCCAATGGAATAATAATGTGTAGGTGGTGTCCTCTAGCGACCAGAAACTCTACTTTCTGGAGCTACTGAGCACCTGTAGCAATGTTGAATGGTGCAAGTGAGAAGATCCAGCACCTGCCAGGAGGAAAGAGCTCTTTACTGCCTTCCTGGATTTAGCACCTGCTTCTACTACCAGGTCCAGTGAGCCAAGCATGCAGGGAGGAGCCTCTGTGTTATATTCCTGTAGCTGTCATATGTGGGGCCACCTCTGGCTTGCTTGGCATGATGGTGGAGGCAACAGGTGTGTGAGACTGGTGCCTGCTGAGAGGAAGAAGCTGCAGGCTCTGTACTGCAGTCTGGGACCCCAGGGCTGCAGTTGCCATCCAGGGGGATGGAACATCTGAAGCTCCTGAGAGTTCCAAACTTGCAGGGCTGAGTGTGGTGGGATGAGTCTGTCCACCTGCTCTTTCTCCTGAACAACGAGCTCTGTGTAATCTTTGCTCCTCTAGCACCCCTCTCACTTTTGGGAAGTCTTTCAAAGTACCTGCCTTTCTTTTGTCCCAGGGGGCCAGTTGTGCATATCTGTTCTCCACAAGTGGCTAGAATCTCAGTCTCTCCCAGTGTTCCACCTGTCTTTGCTTTCCAGCCCCATAATCTTCAGAGTACCATGTAATGTGGGTTCGTACTCCAAGAGCAGGTCTCCAGGGCTGGGTGTTTAGCAGTCCTGGGATTCTACTCCCTCCCTCTCTGTTTATTTTCTTCCCACCTGTGGGCTGGGGAGGGGGGAGGAATTGGGTCCCACCAGATCATGGCTTTGCTACTTTACCATTTTCCATGAATTCTTCTCTTTTTCCCAGACTTAGGCAGTCTGTTCTGTAGTCTCCAGGTTGGTCTTTCAGGATTAGTTGTATTTTTGTGTTTTATGTGGTTTTGGGAGGAAGTTTCTGCCTCACTTCCACACTGCCATCTTTTTCTTACTGTCAAATCCTTTAACAAATGTATCTGAGTAAATCAAATAATCTACATATCTTTTGGCCAGTTCCATTTCGCTGTTTCAAAAAGATCTAAAATTGATCTGAGACCATATCTTCAAAAGCTGCTCTTTTAAAAAATTACCTCTTATCAATATAATGTCACCACCATTTACCCAATCCATGTATTACTTCTTTACCTTCACTTCCTCCATACCCACTTAATTACCAAGTGGTATTTATTTTAACTTCTAAGTGTCTTTTGAATCTCTCTGCTTATTCCCAACTCTGCTGCTACTTCCTTTGTCCAAGCTATCCTTATACTGGACTACTATTCTAAACTACTAATTGGTCTTCCCTGTGTGTACTGTTGCTCCCTTCCAATCCATTTCCACTTTTAAGGCCCTCTTTTGTGTGTGTGTGTGTGTGTGTATAAATGCACATCAGTTTCTGTTACTTCCTCTATTCTTATCCCAATTAAAATTCTTCCAAAGTATATTGGATATCTGATTATTTCTGTCCAGAAAATTTTCACCCTCCATAGAATAAAACCCTAAATTTCTTTTAGGAAACTACCCCTCCCCCAAGTTGTGGGTACTCTAATTAGCACACTCTCCCTTAGCCAGAGATTGTTTTAGGGATGGACACTTAACCCATACCTAAACCACTTATGTATTACATCCCCTAGCCAAAAGAATTAGTTCAAGGTGGGAACGTGCAAATCCAATCAGGGACTGACTAGTTCTTGTGAACATCATGGGAGTCAGACTGAAGATTAAGCTAGCACAAGGAGAAAAAAGTCAAGGAATCCCAGAGAGCCAGAGCTGGGGCATGAAGGAATCATCTTCCTATGGATAAAACTGTGCTTGTGGGGGCTCTGAACTCTGAACCTCACCTTTACATAAGTAGTGATTTTTCTTTTTGGTGTACGGCAGGTGGCCCTGGCTTTTCCGTCACTTGTAACTGAAAGATTCTTAGCTAATATTCATCCGAGCTAATGTACCATTACACATGGAATAAAGGCAAAAATCCTTAGTACAGCTTGAGGCACATTTTCATGTACTCACTGGGTTCAAGCCACAGAGGCCAACCTTTAAACTATGTTCATGCCATTCTCTCTCCATGAAACCCTCTTGGCCTTCCACACTCCCAATATTCTTTTTCTCCTACTTATACTTCAGTTCTCAGCTCAAATGCCTTCCATGAGTCCTCAGACCAGATTCTTGTTATTCACTCTCAAAGCAAAATATGAATTCAGTTTTGCTACTTATAGAAATTTTACATTTATTTATGATTCTTTCATAAAAGCCTATCTAACTTAACTATAAGCTACATGTAAGAAACTGTCTCTTTTTGCTTGCTAATTACAGTTCCTGACACATAATAAGTGCTTTATTATTTTGTTATTGAATGAATTAAAGGAAGACATTCTCTTGGCCTAATAAGTTTCTGTTAACATCACACTTTATAAAATAACAACTTGAAATGCATTTGAAAAGAGGCAGAAAGCCACAGAAAATATCACTGTTTCACATACAAAATGAAAATAGGTTAGCAAAGTTTATTTTAAATAGAGGATTGGAGGAATTTTCCTGATTATATCCAAGGAATTTTTAAAAATAAGACATTTTGAAAACAGACATATCAGAAACACATTGTACTTTATCTAGGGAAAAAATTAATGCTGAGTTAACATCCTTAAAGGATAAGAAATTGAAAGATAACTTTTTTTTTTTTTTTTTTTTTTTTTTTCTGTTTCAATTCTTGCAGTCTGCTTTTTTTTTTTTTTTTTTTTTAATAATTATTTTTTATTGAAGGGTAGTTGACACACAGTATTACATTACATGAGTTTCAAGTGTACAACACAGTGGTAGAACATTTATATACATAATTCTAGGTTCCAGCTATCACCCTACCAGGCTGTTACAATATCTTGACTATATTCCTTATGCTATACCTTACATCCCGGTTACTAATTTATTTTACCATTGGAAGTCTGTCCTTTTTTTTTTTTTTTTTGTGAGGGCATCTCTCATATTTATTGATCAAATGGTTGTTAACGACAATAAAATTCTGTATAGGGGAGTCAATGCTCAATGCACAATCATTATTCCACCCCAAGCCTAATTTTTGTCAGTCTCCAATCTTCTGAGGCATAACAAACAAGTTTTTACATGTAGAACAAATTCTTACATAATGAATAAGTTACATAGTGAACAGTACAAGGGCAGTCATCACAGAAACTTTCGGTTTTGCTCATGCATTATGAACTATAAACAGTCAGTTCAAATATGAATACTCATTTGGTTTTTATACTTGATTTATATGTGGATACCACATTTCTCTCTTTATTATTATTATTTTTAATAAAATGCTGAAGTGGTAGGTAGATACAAGATAAAGGTAGAAAACATAGTTTAGTGTTGTAAGAGAGCACATGTAGATGATCAGGTGTGTGCCTGTAGACTATGTGTTAATCCAAGCTAGACCAGGGCAATAAAACATCCACGTATGCAGAAGATTTCTCTCAGAACGGGGGGGTGAGGTTCTAAGCCTCACCTCTGTTGATCCCCAATTTCTCACCTGATGGCCCCCCTGCGACTGTGCCTGTCTTAGGTTGTTCCTCCCTTGAGGAATCTTACCCGTCTCTGGCTAACCAGTCATCTTCTGGGGCCATACAGGGAAATGTGAAGTTGGTAAGTGAGAGAGAAGCCTTATTGTTTGAAAAAGTTAGCTTTTTACTTCTTTGCATATTTATGCCCTGTGGCTGCTATGCCCAGCATTTGTCTAGAGGTATCTTTACCACTTGGAAGAATTATGATACTCGGTAAATTTGATATGAGGCACGAATTCTATTTAAGGGTTGTAATTAGGAAGGAAGAAGAAAAGCTATAGAAGTAGCAGGCGGAAGAAAACTTGGGAAGATTGATTATTTCTTTGATATATCTTCTTGTAGAGTAACTTCAGCATGTATAGGTTTTAAGCTACTACTTAAATTGCACACACACATTAACATAATAGGAGTATAGTTACATAACCAAAGCATATCTGTAATTACCAGCCATCTGCAGTGAAACCAAGAAAACCAGTTAGGCACCTTAGGCATTTGTGAAAACTTATCTATGATATGGTGGATATTGTCCAAATGAACTTGAACAGTCTGAGAGAAATCAGACAAATTAAAACAACCCATTCCTGGGGACTGTTCACATGCCATATGTTCTTTTAACAATAAATAGTTTGTAGTTGTAAGACTTTGGAGTGCTACAATTTGCACTTCTCCAAATTCTTGGTTGAGTTCCAACAGTATAGATCCAGTCCAATTTTGTTGTTTTACTATATGCACAGGCCAGCTTAGATATCTCCTTCCTCATTCCCATGGCAGGTCCAGGAACTGGTGGGATGAGTGCATCTACAGCTGTAGCAGTGCGTGGATCTTTGTTGGGGTTTTTTGATGATCATCTTCTGGCATGAGTCTTCCAGAGGGTGCAGATGTTGGAAGTTCTTTTTCATATCGTATCTTAGTTCATTTTCGGGGTAGCCCAATTAGGCTTTGATCCTCTGTATAAACACAAACAGACCCTTTGCCTACACTTTTATATGCCCTTTATACCCTTGTGTAGAACTCGTTGGAGGTTACCACACAGGAACTGCCCTTTTTTTTTTTTTTTTTTTTTGCTATCACTAATCTACACTTACATGACGAATATTATGTTTACTATGCTCTCCCCTATACCAGGTCTCCCCTATAAACCCCTTTACAGTCACTGTCCATCAGCATAGCTAAATGTTGTAGAATCACTACTTGCCTTCTCTGTGTTGTACAGCCCTCCCTTTTCTCCTACCCCCCCATGCATGTTAATCTTAATACCCCCCTACTTCTCCCCCCCTTATCCCTCCCTACCCACCCATCCTCCCCAGTCCCTTTCCCTTTGGTACCTGTTAGTCCATTCTTGAGTTCTGTGATTCTGCTGCTGTTTTGTTCCTTCAGTTTTTCCTTTGTTCTTATATTCCACAGATAAGTGAAATCATTTGGTATTTCTCTTTCTCCGCTTGGCTTGTTTCACTGAGCATAATACCCTCCAGCTCCATCCATGTTGCTGCAAATGATTGGATTTGCCCTTTTCTTATAGCTGAGTAGTATTCCATTGTGTATATGTACCACATCTTCTTTATCCATTCATCTATTGATGGACATTTAGGTTGCTTCCAATTCTTGGCTATTGTAAATAGTGCTGCAATAAACATAGGGGTGCATCTGTCTTTCTCAAACTTGATTGCTGCATTCTTAGGGTAAATTCCTAGGAGTGGAATTCCTGGGTCAAATGGTAAGTCTGTTTTGAGCATTTTGATGTACCTCCATACTGCTTTCCACAATGGTTGAACTAACTTACATTCCCACCAGCAGTGTAGGAGGGTTCCCCTTTCTCCACAGCCTCGCCAACATTTGTTGTTGTTTGTCTTTTGGATGGCAGCCATCCTTACTGGTGTGAGGTGATACCTCATTGTAGTTTTAATTTGCATTTCTCTGATAATTAGCGATGTGGAGCATCTTTTCATGTGTCTGTTGGCCATCTGTATTTCTTTTTTGGAGAACTGTCTGTTCAGTTCCTCTGCCCATTTTTTAATTGGGTTATTTGTTTTTTGTTTGTTGAGGCGTGAGAGCTCCTTATATATTCTGGACGTCAAGCCTTTATCGGATGTGTCATTTTCAAATATATTCTCCCATACTGTAGGGATCCTTCTTGTTCTATTGATGGTGTCTTTTGCTGTACAGAAGCTTTTCAGCTTAATATAGTCCCACTTACTCATTTTTGCTGTTGTTTTCCTTGCCCGGGGAGATATGTTCAAGAAGAGGTCACTCATGTTTATGTCTAAGAGGTTTTCGCCTATGTTTTCTTCCAAAAGTTTAATGGTTTCATGGCTTACATTTAGGTCTTTGATCCATTTTGAGTTTACTTTTGTATATGGGGTTAGACAATGGTCCAGTTTCATTCTCCTACATGTAGCTGTCCAGTTTTGCCAGCACCACCTGTTGAAGAGACTGTCATTTCGCCATTGTATGTCCATGGCTCCTTTATCAAATATTAATTGACCATATATGTCTGGGTTAATGTCTGGATTCTCTAGTCTGTTCCATTGGTCTGTGGCTCTGTTCTTGTGCCAGTACCAAATTGTCTTGATTACTATGGCTTTATAGTAGAGCTTGAAATTGGGGAGTGAGATCCCCCCTACTTTATTCTTCTTTCTCAGGATTGCTTTGGCTATTCGGGGTCTTTGGTGTTTCCATATGAATTTTTGAATTATTTGTTCCAGTTCATTGAAGAATGTTGCTGGTAGTTTCATAGGGATTGCATCAAATCTGTATATTGCTTTGGGCAGGATGGCCATTTTAACGATATTAATTCTTCCTAGCCACGAGCATGGGATGAGTTTCCATCTGTTAGTGTCCCCTTTAATTTCTCTTAAGAGTGACTTGTAGTTTTCAGAGTATAAGTCTTTCACTTCTTTGGTTAGGTTTATTCCTAGGTATTTTATTTTTTTTGATGCAATTGTGAATGGAGTTGTTTTCCTGATTTCTCTCTCTGTTGGTTCATTGTTAGTATATAGGAAAGCCACAGATTTCTGTGTGTTGATTTTGTATCCTGCAACTTTGCTGTATTCCGATATCAGTTCTAGTAGATTTGGGGTGGAGTCTTTAGGGTTTTTTATGTACAGTATCATGTCATCTGCAAATAGTGACAGTTTAACTTCTTCTTTACCAATCTGGATTCCTTGTATTTCTTTATTTTGTCTGATTGCCGTGGCTAGGACCTCCAGTACTATGTTAAATAACAGTGGAGAGAGTGGGCATCCCTGTCTAGTTCCCGATCTCAGAGGAAATGCTTTCAGCTTCTCGCTGTTCAATATAATGTTGGCTGTGGGTTTATCATAGATGGCCTTTATTATGTTGAGGTACTTGCCCTCTATTCCCATTTTGCTGAGAGTTTTTAACATGAATGGATGTTGAACTTTGTCAAATGCTTTTTCAGCATCTATGGAGATGATCATGTGGTTTTTGTCTTTCTTTTTGTTGATGTGGTGGATGATGTTGATGGACTTTCGAATGTTGTACCATCCTTGCATCCCTGGAATGAATCCCACTTGGTCATGGTGTATGATCCTTTTGATGTATTTTTGAATTCGGTTTGCTAATATTTTGTTGAGTATTTTTGCATCTACGTTCATCAGGGATATTGGTCTGTAGTTTTCTTTTTTGGTGGGGTCTTTGCCTGGTTTTGGTATTAGGGTGATGTTAGCTTCATAGAATGAGTTTGGGAGTATCCCCTCCTCCTCTATTTTTTGGAAAACTTTAAGGAGAATGGGTATTATGTCTTCCCTGTATGTCTGATAAAATTCCGAGGTAAATCCATCTGGCCCGGGGGTTTTGTTCTTTGGTAGTTTTTTGATTACCTCTTCAATTTCGTTGCTGGTAATTGGTCTGTTTAGATTTTCTGTTTCTTCCTGGGTCAATCTTGGAAGGTTATATTTTTCTAGGAAGTTGTCCATTTCTCCTAGGTTTCCCAGCTTGTTAGCATATAGGTTTTCATAGTATTCTCCAATAATTCTTTGCATTTCCGTGGGGTCCGTCGTGATTTTTCCTTTCTCGTTTCTGATACTGTTGATTTGTGTTGACTCTCTTTTCTTCTTAATAAGTCTGGCTAGAGGCTTATCTATTTTGTTTATTTTCTCGAAGAACCAGCTCTTGGTTTCATTGATTTTTGCTATTGTTTTATTCTTCTCAATTTTATTTATTTCTTCTCTGATCTTTATTATGTCCCTCCTTCTGCTGACCTTAGGCCTCATCTGTTCTTCTTTTTCCAATTTCGATAATTGTGACATTAGACCATTCATTTGGGATTGCTCTTCCTTTTTTAAATATGCTTGGATTGCTATATACTTTCCTCTTAAGACTGCTTTTGCTGTGTCCCACAGAAGTTGGGGCTTAGTGTTGTTGTTGTCATTTGCTTCCATATATTGCTGGATCTCCATTTTGATTTGGTCATTGATCCATTGATTATTTAGGAGCGTGTTGTTAAGCCTCCATGTGTTCGTGAGCCTCTTTGCTTTCTTTGTACAGTTTATTTCTAGTTTTATGCCTTTGTGGTCTGAAAAGTTGGTTGGTAGGATTTCAATCTTTTGGAATTTTCTGAGGCTCTTTTTGTGGCCTAGTATGTGGTCTATTCTGGAGAATGTTCCATGTGCACTTGAGAAGAATGTATATCCCGCTGCTTTTGGATGTAGAGTTCTATAGATGTCTATTAGGTCCATCTGCTCTACTGTGTTGTTCAGTGCTTCCGTGTCCTTACTTATTTTCTGCCCAGTGGATCTATCCTTTGGGGTGAGTGGTGTGTTGAAGTCTCCTAGAATGAATGCATTGCAGTCTATATCCCCCTTTAGTTCTGTTAGTATTTGTTTCACATATGCTGGTGCTCCTGTGTTGGGTGCATATATATTTAGAATGGTTATATCCTCTTGTTTGACTGAGCCCTTTATCATTATGTAGTGTCCTTCTTTATCTCTTGTTACTTTCTTTGTTTTGAAGTCTATTTTGTCTGATATTAGTACTGCAACCCCTGCTTTCTTCTCACTGTTGTTTGCTTGAAATATGTTTTTCCATCCCTTGACTTTTAGTCTGTACATGTCTTTGGGTTTGAGGTGAGTTTCTTGTAAGCAGCATATAGATGGGTCTTGCTTTTTTATCCATTCTGTTACTCTGTGTCTTTTGATTGGTGCATTCAACCCATTAACATTTAGGGTGACTATTGAAAGATATGTACTTATTGCCATTGCAGGCTTTAAATTCGTGGTTACCAAAGGTTCAAGGTTAGCCTCTTTAGTATCTTACTGCCTAACTTAGCTCGCTTATTGAGCTGTTATATACACTGTCTGGAGATTCTTTTCTTCTCTCCCTTCTTGTTCCTCCTCCTCGATTCTTCATATGTTGGGTGTTTTGTGCTGTGCTCTTTCTAGGAGTGCTCCCATCTAGAGCAGTCCCTGTAAGATGTTCTGTAGAGGTGGTTTGTGGAAAGCAAATTCCCTCAGCTTTTGTTTGTCTGGGAATTGTTTAATCCCACCGTCATATTTGAATGATAGTCGTGCTGGATACAGTATCCTTGGTTCAAGGCCCTTCTGTTTCATTGTATTAAATATATCATGCCATTCTCTTCTGGCCTGTAGGGTTTCTGTTGAGAAATCTGACGTTAGCCTGATGGGTTTCCCTTTATAGGTGACCTTTTTCTCTCTAGCTGCCTTTAACACTCTTTCCTTGTCCTTGATCTTTGCCATTTTAATTATTATGTGTCTTGGTGTTGCCCTTCTTGGATCCTTTCTGTTGGGGGTTCTGTGTATTTCCGTGGTCTGTTTGATTACTTCCTCCCCCAGTGTGGGGAAGTTTTCAGCAATTATTTCTTCTAAGATACTTTCCATCTCTTTGCCTCTCTCTTCTTCTTCTGGGACCCCTATAATACGGATATTGCTCCTTTTAGATTGGTCACACAGTTCTCTTAATATTGTTTCATTCCTGGAGATCCTTTTGTCTCTCTCTATGTCAGCTTCTATGCGTTCCTGTTCTCTGATTTCAATTCCATCAATGGCCTCTTGCATTCTATCCATTCTGCTTATAAACCCTTCCAGAGTTTGTTTCATTTCTGCGATCTCCTTTCTGGCATCTGTGATCTCTTTCCGGACTTCATCCCATTTTTCTTGCGTGTTTCTCTGCATCTCTGTCAGCATGTTTATGATTCTTATTTTGAATTCTTTGTCAGGAAGACTGGTTAGGTCTGTCTCCTTCTCTGGTGTTGTCTCTGTGATCTTTGTCTGCCTGTAGCTTTGCCTTTTCATGGTGATAGGAATAGTCTGCAGAACTGGGACGAGTGACGGCTGGAAGGACTTCCTTTCTTGTTGGTTTGTGGCCCTCCTCTCCTGGGAGAACAGCGGCCTCTAGTGGCTTGTGCTGCGCAGCTGCGCGCAGACAGGGTTTCTGCTTCCTGCCCAGCTGCTATGGAGTTAATCTCCGCTGTTGCTGTGGGCGTGGCCTGGCTCGGGCAGCTACTCCAAAATGGTGGAGTCGCGTTGGAGCAGGAGCTGCTGGGAGGCTATTTATCTCCGTAAGGGGCCTCCCTGCTCCCTGCAGCCCAGGGGTTAGGGTGCCCAGAGATCCCGGATTCCCTACCTCTGGATTAAGTGGCCCGCCCTGCCCCTTTAAGACTTCCAAAAAGCACCCGCCAAAACAAAACAACGACCACAAAAAAAAACAAGAAAAAAAAAATTTTTTTAATAAAAAAAAAAAAAATTTTTAATTAAAAAAAAAAAGGTGGTCGTTCGTTTTTCTTTATTCTCCGGTGCCAGCCTCAGGCCTCTGCTCACCGGTCTTTCTGCCCTGTTTCCCTAATATTGGGGTCCCTGTCCCTTTAAGACTTCCAAAAAGCGCTCGCCAAAACAAAGCAGCAAAAAAGCAAAAAAAAAAATGGTCGCGCGCTTTTCTTATGTCCTCTGTTGCCCAGCCTCCAGTGCCTGCTCACTGTTCTTGCTGCCCTCTTTTCCCAGTATCGAGGGCCCTGCACTCTGTCCCGGATGGCGGGGGCTGGGTGTTCGACAGTCCTGGGCTCCGTCTCCCTCCCGCTCTGCCTGCTCTTCTCCCGCCGGGAGCTGGGGGGAGGGGCGCTCGGCTCCCGCGGGGCCGGGGCTTGTATCTTACCCCCTTCGCGAGGCGCTGGGTTCTCTCAGGTCCGGATGTGGTCTGGATATTGTCCTGTGTCCTCTGGTCTTTATTCTAGGAAGGGTTGTCTTTGTTATATTTTCATAGATATATGTTGTTTTGGGAGGAGATTTCCGCTGCTCTACTCACGCCGCCATCTTCCGCCCCCCAAAGATAACTTTTTAAATGTAACTAAACCAAAGGGGGCACAATATGACCAATATGTTGATTTAATAGATGGTATGCTTTGGGATAAAGCAGGATTTCTGGCAAAATTCCTCTTCTAGTTTACAGATACAACAAAGAAACTGATAAATGTTTGCAATTCTGTTTCAATGTTGGATCAAATCTCAACACACAGACTTTCAACTATTGGAAAAAGAGCTAGGAATTGTATTGTTATACTAAAAATTGCAGTCTTTCATCATGGTCAAAAGACAATTTTAGATTAATTTCAGTTTTATGAGGTTATATTTCTGCATAGATTTTTTTTCCTGGTGTTCCATCCTCACAGAAAAACAACGTATGTGTATTGTTGATAAAAAAAATAAAATTTTTCAACATGACTATTAGGGCTAACAGGAGAATCTCAGCCATCCCCACTTGGGACCCTCCTGGGTTCTTCTTCCACTCTGCTTGCTGCATGCACCAAACTGCCATGTATACAGAAGTAGAAAAGTATAAATTGCTCTCCTTGCCTGTGCTTGGGACTCAGACCTTTGGAGAGCACTCTCCTCTGAGCCTGCCAGTGTGAAAAAAACCTCCTATCCTCCAAGACCTCGAAGTACCTCTTGGTCCAGGTCCATAACATTTGGTTCCCTAACTAGGAAACCCAACTGCGCTGGCCTATTGTTGCCACCGGTTTGGGGCAATGGTGGGGTGGTAACGGAATGGGTGATCATAACGGAAAAGGCATGCCCTGACTCATCTTTCGGCAGTCTCCCACCTTGGTCGCCTCCGACTGGACCTGCTCCACTGTTCCCGCTGGATTCAAGGAAACTTGGCAGGTGAGGACCTGGTCCTGACATCAGATTACAGTAAGGCCTGGGGCCCCTGATCACCTCCTGTAGACCTTTTACAGGTATCACAGGTAGGGATTCCCAGGGAGGGAATGTTTAGAAACTGGTCTGAGTGTGTGAATGATTGTACAGAGTGACTGAAACCATGCAGTTTGCTCCGAATCTGTGACTCCATGGCCTGTGCTACGTAGTCTGAGTGGGCCCTCTGCTGTATTCATGGTAGGCCACCACAACATAATGGTGACTCAGCTTTGGCTGACCTGGCCTGGGACTTATACGGGGGCACTTTAGTCAAGGCTGACCAAATTCTCCAAGAGGAGAGTGAAGAGATGGGCATATGACCGGTCTCCTCTCCGGAGGAGGCATCCCCTCCCTTGTCTATCTTCATGGCACCATCTCAGGGAAACATCACGTGGTCAGAGCAAACGCCCAGTTCTCGAAACCATGATCAGAAATTTCAGGAAGGAATTCCTGCAGGACTATGGAGTAAAAGTGACCCCAGGCAAATTGAAAGCCCTGTGTGAATCTGAATGGCCCAGCTTTAGTGTAGGATGGCTTCCAAAAGTGACCCTAGATGTCCCAATGGTTCGCCGAGTCTGGCAGGTCATCACTGGAGATCCTGGTCACCCTGATCATTTCCCATATATTGACTTCTGGTTAGGAGTTGCCCAGACCTTTCCCCCTTGCGTGTGATTCACTTTAACAGGCAGGGACAAGGTAGTGTCTTAGTCGCCTCAACAAAGCACCCTACAAAAGACCAACAGAAGCCTGAGCCTCTGCAAATTCTTGCTGGTGATCCAGAAGAGGAACCAGTATTACTGCCACCTTATATACCCACAAGGCAATCAGCACCCAGCCCCCCAATCCCAAACACTCTGCCACCATCAGTCTCCCTGCTGCCTCCAGGTCCAGCAGACCTACTCTCCCCGGACCAGCAGACAGACTGCACCCTCAACTGGGTGCAGGCACCCTTCAGATACAAGTATGAGAGATGCAGGAGTCTGAGAGGCATAATGAAGAAAACCATCCAGCCTGGTTGGTCCATGCTCTATTATCAACCATTCTCCATGACTGACCTCCTCATTTGGAAGCACAACACCCTGTAATACTCAGAAAAGCTACAAGCCCTGATTGATCTCATGGAATCTCTCTTCCAAACCCATCAGTTGACCTGGGAAAACTGCCAACAGCTTCTCGTCACCCTATTCAACATGGAAGAAAGAAGGTGAAATTATCAGAGGGGACTGCCAATACCTGGAAGAATACACACCAGCCGGGGTCCTTGATTGGGATGCATGGGCTGAAATTGCCATCCCCAAGGAGGGCCCTGGGTAGGGTTTCATCATGACTGAGGGACAGCACCAGATCTGCCAATATCAGGAAACCCTCCTCCAAGGGATCAAAGCCAGGTCCAAAAGGTCCATGAACATGACCAAAATATCTTCAGTCACCCAACAATCAGGAGAGTCTCCTGGGGACTATTACAAGAAGCTGTGTGAAGCTTATCACATCTATACCCCCTTCAACCTGAGTCACAAGAGAGCCAACAAATGGTCAACACCTTATTCATGGCCCATGCTGCCCCAGATATCAGACAGAAGCTCCAGAAACTTGAAGGCTTTGCATGGATGAACATCACCAAGCTGACTGAAATTGCCAACAAACTATATATGAACAGAGAAATTCAGGCCAACAGGGAGACAGAAAAATGAATTAAGAGAAAGGTCAGCCTCCTGGCAGCCTCCCTAAAGGGATGACCAAAAGGCAGAAAGAAACCGAACACTGAGAGGAGGGAGGCCTAGGAACCCCCTAGCCAGGGACCAGTGTGCTTACTGTAAAGAGAAGGGGCATTGGAAGAAGGAATGCCCCAACCTAGTGAAAGACCTGAAGCTCAGTAGCTACCAGGAAAAGCCTCACTGGAAGAGGCTCATTGGCCTGGCAGGAACAACTCAGATTGACAAGGACTGGGCTCTCACACTCTCAGCCCCCATGAGCCCTCAGTCAAAATGAAGGTAGGGGGCCAAAACATGACTTTATGGTCGACACAGGGGTGGAACACTCTGTAGTCACCCTCCTTGCAGCCCCCTTCAGCAGAAGGACTGCAACTATTCTCAGAGCCACCAGGACAAAAGCAGTTCAGCAGCACTTCTGCCAAGCTCATCAATGTGAACTTGTGGCCACAAGGTCTGATATGAATTTCTCTACCTACCTGAGTGCCCCATTCCCCTCCTCAGCTGAGATATACTCTCAAAACTCAGAGCCCAAATAACTTTTGAACCAACTGGATGCACCAGCCTCAAGCTAAATCCAGAGCAAGAAGAGCCAGGGTCCCTCATACTGGCAATAACCACACCCAGGGAAGAGGAATGGAGGCTTTTTTGTGCCCAGGCCCCCTCAAGTAGCCCACCTGAATTCACAGCTGCCTTTTTCTCAGTATGAGCTGAAGTCAACCCACCTGCCCTTGCCCATAACTGAGCCCCTATAATTGTAGAATTGTCTCTGGGGACCCAGCCACAGCGACAGCAGCAGTACCCCCTTTCACCTAAGGTGAAAGCAGGCATTCAAGAACACCTGACCAGACTCAAAGAAGCAGGCATTCTAGTCGAGTGCCAGTTGTCCTGGAACACCCTGCTCCTACCAGTCAAGAAGCCAGGAGGAGCGTGCCGACCTGTTCAAGACCTGCGAGCCATCAATAAGGTGACTGTCTTTTTGCACCCAGTGGTCCCAAAGCTGTATACCCTCCTCAGCCAGATCCTGGGGTCTGGCAAATGGTTCACTTGCCTAGATTTAAAGGATGCCTTATTTTTTTGCCTCCAGCTTGCCCCCCAGAACCAGCCCTTGTTTGCTTTTGAATGGACTGAACCGGATACGGGATGGCAGATGCAGTTAACATGGATGCAGCTTCCACAAAGGTTCCAGAACTCACCCACTCTCTTTGGAGAGGCATTGGCCACAGACCTTGCCAGCATTCTGAGAGATGTCACATGCTGTACCCTTCTCCAGTACATAGATGACCTTCTTCTTGCCAGTGACACCCAAGAGAACTGTACAGAGGGCACGAAGGCCCTCCTGCAACTCCTGTCAGACTCAGGATATGGAGTCTCATGGAAAAAGGCACAAATCTGCCATCAACAAGTCTGGTACTTAGACTTCCTCCTTACCTAGGGGAAAAGGGCACTAGGGCTGGAGAGGAAAAGACAATTTTAGAAGTCTTACTTCCTTACCTCAGCCCCGACAAAGAAGGGCATATGAGAATTCCTGGGGGCTGCAGGGTTCTCTGAATCTGGATTCCTGGATTCTCGGCAATGGCAAGAACTCTCTACAGCCTCCTAAGGGGGCCAGACCAAGAGTCCTGTCTGGACAGAAGAGGCAAAAGCCACCTTCCTGGAAATAAAGTCTCCTTTAGGACAGGCACCAGCCCTAGGCCTGCCAGATATAGAAAAGCCCTTCAATTTCTTCATACATGAAAAGGAAAAGGTGGCCCTTGGGGTTCTCACAAAGACTGTTGACTCTTGGCAGTGGCTGGTCACATACCTGTCAAAGAAACTGGACCCAGTTGCAGCAGGATGGCCACCCTGCCTCAGGGCACTGGCTGCCACAGTTCTATTCATTAAGGAGGCAGACAAACTTACCCTGGGACAAGAACTGAATATCAAGGACCCCATGCTGTTTTGTCCCTCATGAACACACAGGAATACCGCTTCCTCTCCAATTCTTAGCTAGCACAATACTGAGGGCTCCTCTGTGAAAACCTGTGGGTCACTCTTGAAACAGTATGGACACTGACCCCACCGAAGAGGGGAAACCAGATCATGACTGTTCCAAGGTAAGTGATGAAGTTTACGTGAATCATCTGATCTATGGGATCAAACAATACAGAATCCAGAACTTAACGCTATTTAGTGATGGCAACAGTTACTTACAAGAATGTATCCAGAGAGCAGGTTATGCAGTGACCAATGCCATTGAGGTCTTAGAAGCTAAAGCCCTACTGGCCAGATGGTCAGCACACAGGCCAAATTACATGCCTAACCTGAACCCTCACCATCAGCAAGAGACAAGGAAAGAGGTCTAAAAGCAATCAAGAACAAGGAAGAGATACAGAAACTCCTCAAGGGCATTTGGCTCCCAAAAGAAGTAGCAGTTCTACATTGCAAAGGACACCAAAAGGGAAATGACCCTATAAGCACAGGGGAATTGTCTGGCAAATGAAGCAGCTAAAGCAGCAGACAGTAAGGAGACAGGTGAAGCTCCTTACTTCACCATGGCCCTAACACCTCAAGTGGAGGCCCTCCACCCAAATACACTGAAAAGGAGAAAGACTGGGCCATGGCTGAAGGAGCCACCTTAACCAAGAAAGGGTGGTGGATGCTGCCTGACGGAGGCATCTTTCTCATCTAGTCAGTGAGTACCATCAGCTCACACACCTAAGCAATACTACAGCAGCCAGTTGCCAGCATTGTGTCGGGCCAACAAGTGAGCAGTGCATGACTTGTGCCAGAAATAACACTCAGTCTGCACCGTAACCCCCTCCAGGTGTCCAAAGGGCAGGAGCTTCCCCCTTTGAAGACCTAGAAATAGACTTCACAGATGTCCAGCCAAGCAGAGGACACAGATACCTTCTAGTGATAGTGTGTACATTCTCTGGGTGGGTCAAATCCTTCCTG
Source organism: Manis pentadactyla (assembly GCF_030020395.1). NCBI lineage: Eukaryota > Metazoa > Chordata > Mammalia > Pholidota > Manidae > Manis > Manis pentadactyla. Next base: position 68,250,082 of record NC_080038.1, on the reverse strand, counting down.
ACTAGGACAGAATGAAGTTGAGAGATAGCCAAAGTTCTCCTGAGGGAGACCATACCCTGGTTTGGCCTACTGTCTACAATCCACAGTGATAATGTATCTGCATACATAGACAACATAACATGCCTGACCAACTCAAAGACAGGTAACATTAGCTATGACTCTGTCCCAACCAGGTTGTGTTCGGAAGTACTGCCTTCAATGCCTCCAGATAAACCAGACAGGTTTATGCATACAAGCCATAGACCTGCTTATGGCTGAAAAGGGAGGAATCTGTGTATCCCTAGGGGAAGAGTGCTATTCCACAAAAATCAAAGAACTAAAAGCACTATTGGCCCCTGGGTACTAAATGCCCTACCAGTCTTCCTCTGTCCCATCTGACTAAGAAGTTGAGCAGGCTCTCAGCCCCTTTCCAAAGACACAAAAGCAGGAGGCTCTAAGCATGGTTTTGTTGGGCACGGGAACACTTGCAGGAATTGGAGCAGGGGCAGATAGCTGAGGCTCCTTGCTCACAAACTTTATCAAGAATTAAATGAGGACATGGAAAAGGTTGCAGACTCCCTCCTTTCCCTGCAAGGTAAGATTAATTTGCTTGTGGCAGTTGTACTACAAATCGAGCCACCACTTGCATACTGGCTCTGCAAGGCTATCGGTCTATCATAGATCAGGATGATGCCCCCTAAAAACAAGTTGTTTAGTGGGGCTTCATAGGGGGGAGGGATAAGGAAAATAACATTTTTCAACATGGCTGATAGGGCTAACAGGAGAATCTCAGCCCATCCCGCCCATCAACCGGGACCCTTCTGGATTCTTCTTCCACCCTGCTTGTCACACGTGCCAAACTACCATGTATACAGAAGCAGAAAAGTACAAATTTCTCTCCTTGTCTGTGCTCGGAGCTCAGACCTTTGAAGATCACTCTCCTCTGAGCCTGCCAGTGTGAAATAAGCCTCCTACCCTTCAAGACCTCCGCATGCTACTTGGTTCTTCTGTCAGGCAATCCAGTCCAGGTTCCGTAAAACTGGAAGGTTAAGCTATCAATACTGTTGCTCTAATGAGAGTTTCATAAATACAACAAAATTTATTATATACTTAGTGAAACAATACTTTGTTGTTGTTTCAATAATGGTTGAATGAAAATATACCATAAGTTAATTTGGAATTTGGGTGAGCTTTGATTCCCAATTGAGAACACTATAAAAGTAAAATCATAATGCTTATATCTCTAAATTTTTTTTCTTCAACCTGAAATACCTTATCTTCTCATTTCTATATAACCCAAATTCTCGTTTTTTAAAAATTTTTTACTGAAGTATAGTTGATATACAATATTATATTAGTTTCAAATATACAACATAATGATTTGACAATTATCCACAATATTAAATTCTCACCCCAACTAGTATACTTACTATCTGCCAACATAGAAAACTTTCCTCTTCATGCTGTCTGCAAATATATGGGATGATTTTCCCCAGCTTTCCCTAGAGTTCATTGTCTGACACCACCTTCCACTCTTTCTGCAGGCACAACATATTCTTCTTGTTCATAATTTACAGGATCCAGAGTACATACAACCCAGGGTCCTGGAAGCCTGACAGAGGAATGGGTAAGGGGGTCAGGTAGTGATCTAATAAACAACTGTGAACCATAAGGTCTAGAATGAAGGAGCAAGCCCCAAGATTTAAAGAAAAACCTGTTACCAACTTTAGACTTCTTAGGGGCCTTGCCCACAGTTCTAGCCCACATGAAAGGAATTGTGCTGTAGACACAGGCTAGGAAGTTTACAGACAATGGGAAACATTTTTATTACCTTTTTAAAAACTGAAGTATGATCGATATACAATCTTATATTGGTTTCAAGAATACAACACAGTGATTCAACAGTTACCCATAGTATTAAATCCTCAACCCTACTAGTGCAGTTACTATCTGTCAACATAGGAAGATGCTGCAGAATCAATGACTAAATTCTCCATGCTCTACTACTATCCCCATCACCAATTTATATTATGATTGAGAATTTTTGTGCCCCTTTATCCCCCTCACCCCAGTCACTTCTCAGTGTTTGTGAGTCTACCTGTACCACCTCTTCTTTATCCATTCATCTATTGATGGACACTTTGGTTGCTTCCATAACTTGGCTACTTTAAATAATGCAGTGATAAACAAAGGGGTGCATATATCTTTTCCAATCAGGGATTTTGTTTTCTTTGGGTAAATTCCTAGAAGCAGAATTACTGGGTCATATGGCATTTCTATTTTTTAGGACCCTCCATGCTGCTTTCCACAGTGGCTGCACCAATTTACATTCCCACCGACAGTATATGAGGGTTCTCTTTTCTCCACATCCTCACCAACACTTGTTATTTCTTGTCTTTTGGATAGTGGCCATTCTGGCTGGTGTGAGGTGATATCTCATTCTGGTTTTGATTTGCATTTCCCTGATAATTAGTGATGTGGAGCATCTTTTCATGTCCCTATTGGCCATCTGTATTTCTTCTTTGAAGAAATGTCTCTTCAGGTCCTCTACCCATTTTTTCAATCAGGTTATTTTATTTGGTGTTGAGGTGTATGCATTCCTTATATATTTTGGGTGCTAACCCCTTATCAGATAAACCGTTTACAAATACATTCTCTCATAGTATAGGTTGCTTTTTGTTCTGCTGATGGTGTCCTTTGCTGTACAGAAGCTTTTTAGTTTGATGTAGTCCCAATTGTTCATTTTTTATTTTGTTTCTCTTGCCTGAGGAGATGTACCCAGGAAAAAATTGCTCATGCTTATGTGCAAGAGATTTTTGCCTGTGTTTTCTTCTTAAAGTTTTATGATTTCAAGTCTTATATTCAGGTCTTTGATCCATTTCGAGTTCACTTCTGTGTATGGAGTTAGACAGTAATCCAGTTTCATTCTCTTACATGTTTCTGTTCAGTTTGACAATAGGAAAATTTAAAGAACATCTCAGAAAAATGGGTGAGTCCTCAGGAAGACTCAGAACACTGAGGCTTTAAAGTCCTTTAATTCCTTCATAATTGGTTAAAGTTGAGGTAGAATAACTAGGGAATATCTGTGGGTCATGCATTCTATAGTGGTGAATGAAGGAGTAAATTCATGGCATCATGTCTCAGAAGTTCTGATTCTCCTCATGCTGTTTTTACATAAGGAAATACGTCCTTGGAGACTAAGCATCTGTGTATTTGTGAGTTAGGGGAGAATTATGTAAAAGAAAGGCCTATCCTCAATATTACAAAGAAAACCAGTAAGGCAAACTGACATAAGAGGTGAATTAGGCAGGAACCCTTGTCATCTAACCACCCCTCATCCAGTATCTACTCAAATTTTTGTGGAAATTTGTAGAGAGATAAGGTACACAGTTAATAATTGCCATTTCATGTTGTGGCCTGCTACTTTATATTATCCTGGCATATTTAACCTGAATAGGCTCACCTGAAAAAAAATCTTAGCACCCAGGCAACTACAGAACACCTGACTTTTGGCCCAGATATAAATAGGTATCTTTACCTCAAAGATTTAGTTTGTATGTGCCTGTAACTGGACACTCCACCTGTCACTCATATTTCACAAATGGTCTTTCTATCTTTCACACCCTGGCTCACACATTATCACGGTACAGTATGGGCATTAAGTCATAATGGAGAGTTTTATCTAATACGTGACTGAAAAAAAAAAGTAGAAAATTTATAGAACAGGTCTCAAGTTTTACCAAGGAAAGAAAGATTATAGTAAAATTCATTGTCATTTCTTCCACACCCATCCTCCACTATTCTCCTTTCTGTAATGACACCACCATCCTTTAGCATTGACCATTAAACCACTGTATCACTGTCCTGTAATCCAATAAGCAAGTTCTACAGATCATAATTTTATGTCTGTCTTGTTAGTGGGTTTCAGCCCCAGACAAGTTCACTCTTGGTTCATTGAGACTTAAAAATGACAATGGAACATTCTTGGGGTGAAAGGGTTTATACCTAACTTTATTACTTTATTCTCATGGTGACAGGTCAAGTGCTGGAATCCCATCCACCTCAGAGCAAGTCTGCATGCAGCAATCTGGTCTCTGCCTCTGGGCTTCTCTGCCCCCACAACCATTTCAGTCTCTGTCCTAGGTGCTGCCACAACTCCAGTCTGCTCTTCTGTAGCCATGCAGCCCAGAGCAATGGGCAGAGCTCTTTATACAGTAACTCAGTCAATAATCGTTTATTGCCTATGGGTGTGGAAGCAGTAGCCTAGTGGTAGACCAATTACATCATCAAATAGTTTAGGATTGGGTAAAGATTCTGGCCATAGGAACTTCTGTCATAGGTAAAGAACAGCATTTCCATGTTGCACAGAGGTGGCTCATTAGCACTGGGCAACACCATAAGTCCTGACCTTCTGCTGGTCCTCACATCATCCTAGAGGGGAGGAGAAAAGGTAGGGGTGCCTCGTGATTGCCAGCTAGAAGTGTAAGTCGAGGCTTCTAACTGTTGAAACTGTAGAAGGGGTAGGTTTTGTTATTGCCTAGAAAGGACTAAAGTCCCAGTTACTCACTTGCCCTTCTCCAACACTAAACTTGCGCAGAGGAAGAAGGATGCAGGTGTAAATCCAGGCTCAATACATGGTTTCCACTGACACCACAGTGTGTGGGAGGGGTGTTACTCAATACCACATGGCCAGAATGAAAGTCCTGTCTCCCTGCCTGGCCTTCTCTGACACCCCTCTGGCTAAGAAGTTGGAATACCTCATTACATCTTGGTGAGGGTGATAGTCTAGGCTCTCCACTTGGCCTTTTCTGTCATTGATTGGGACAAGGCCAAGGCTTTTTTTCTTCAGTGTTTGGCTGGTGCCCAGTGGTTACTGTCTAAAAGTTTCTGTCTTGCTAGCTTGTCCCTTCCTAGTCCTTCAGCTAAAGAAAGTAGGCTTTTGCATTTGTTTTTTACTGTGTCCATTGGCATTTCCAGGTTGCCAGTTTCTTTAGCTCTATATCTGGATATATGAGATAAAAAGAAACCAAGGGAGCTCACCACCATTTTTTCTTTGAATTTCAAGGTCCCTAGCTACTCTGTCATCTTCTACCTTTCAGAGTCTTCTTGTGTTTGTTTCATATATCATATATAGGGTTTTTTTAATTGTACCTAGCAGAAAGAATAAAGAGAAGTACGGCTACTGTATCTTCCCAGAAGCAGAGGTCTTTACATATATTTTTAACCCTGTGAACATTCCTCACATGTGTGACTGCCTGCTTTTCCCCAAATAAAGTCCTAAAAATCTTAAGCTATTACCTCCAACATTTTGTTATTCCAATCTGTGTTGATATCTAAACATTTCTGTAACATCCTAGTTTGCAAGTCAATTTTACTAATTTCTATGTTCTCACTGAAGTCTGTATGTTTATGAGTAAAATTGTCACTCTCTTCAATTATGGCCACCTGGACATATTTGTACCTGTTTCACCCTGAACTTTAGAGCCCTAGAAGTTGGGTGTTTTCCCTCATTCTCCCACTCCTACTCCTGTGGGTCTCCTTCTGTTAATGGTCTCAGATCATACTCAAAAACTAATTCTGACCTCCTCCTGAACCATTTCACAACCAGCCCACAGTCAGGTCCCAGGAATGCCACCCCAATTGACATCCTCCAATGACATCAACAGTCTCAACTAGGCTCCCTGCGTTATTCTATCCCATTCTCCAATTTATCTAGGCATAACCTAGAACTCATCAATGAACTCATCACTTTTCCACTGTCCTGACCAGAGTAAAATGAAGTCATCAGTAAGTTATGTCTAATAAATGGAGGCATATCTGCCTAAATTAAAATTCTGTTTGTATTTGAGTGAATTATAACATGTCTTTCAGAATACTCTGTGCTCCAGTTTCTTTGTATGCCTGGCTGTTTCATTAATATAAGGCACTGTAACTGTAAGACCATACCTTTGTTCATGCTGTTACTTCTGTTTGTAAGGAGCTTCCTCAACAGGGCCCATAGAACTCTACAACATGACACCTCCCTGAAACAGTCAGGGCAGGGTAACTTGTGTTGTGGCATTGTGCCCTCTAGTGGAATAATCGAGTATAAGAATGAGTAAGATTATTTCAGAGATTGATCATGTCCTGAGAAGACACTAACACATGGAAGGGTTATGTGGAGTTAAATAGGGTGTGGAAGGTACATATTGGGGAAATATACTTAGAGTAGAAGGGCCAGGGGTTCATAAGGCTCTGAATTGATAATAATCAGGATATGGAAGCAGAGGCTGAGAGGAGATCTTTGGGAGGAGATTTCAGGGCAGGTAAAATAACAATGAAAGGCTTGGAGACAGAAGACTTTCCTGAGACTAGGTGGTGACACTTGCAGGGGACATAATTCCATGACAAGAGGTCTCTAGTGCTGTGACCTGAAGCAGACTCCATCTGCATCATGGAAGAAAGGGCACATTCACAGAGATATCACTGCACCACACAAGCTTGCTGCATCCCTTGTCCCTAATCCAGGAGTATATACGTTCTATGTTAACTATGTCTAAAAGGAGACTTCTAATTCCAAGCCCCATCTCACTTCCCTGGAGACTTACACAACTTATTGATGACTTCCCCCACACCAAGCATTCCAACATTTCTGCACATCTGCCTAATGGCTCTTCTTTAACCAAACTGTGTACTAGAAAGACCTTACCTCAGTTTTTCAGTCCAAGCTCAAAATGCACACTACTAATAACCCTCATATTGATGAAATATCGTACTAACTTGGCTCCCCGCTGTTTCAAACCTTTAGAAAATAATTCCCAAGTCTTACAAATAATTTCCCTCACTCTTGACAAACATCAGCAAATCCATACATGTTTATCTTCACAAATTTCTGTGTTCCTCTGACTTTGGATGTGCTGCATCACATTCCTAAGAATACTATCTCATACCTCCCTTTGCCTGTACAGTGACTACTCCTGTTTTAGTTTTCAAATTAGATGGCACTCCTTCCGGAAACCTGTTTGGAAACATAAATCCTGGTCAGATGCCTTTCTTAGGAGTTTCCAGTAAACCTGGTACAAGCATTCCGTTTTTGATATCTCAGACCATATTTTGTTGAATATTCCAATTTCCCATGGTTCCCACTAGAGGGTAAGTTCTCTGAAGGCAAGAACTCTGACAAGCACTTTCTTGTGTATGTTTCAGTGCCTAACATAGTGCCTAGATGGGGTAGATAGGCTCTTACAGAATAAATGAATCTATAAACATACTTATAAATACATGAGGGATACAGATACCTTTGTAGACAATTATATTAATATCTTCACATATTCTTCACTCCAATCTCTTCCAATCATTGGCAGATTCACCCAGAACAGGCCCTTTACACACCCATGACCACATCTTACATCTGCATGCTGTTCATAGTGCATGAGACTATCTTTTCCCAGAGTGGACTGTCTGGGACTTCATCAGCAGGCATGGTATCTCTTTACTGTCATACAGTACTCAAGGTCCTGGGAACCTGACAGAAGGATAAGTGTAGGGGAGCGGAGCAGGTAGTGACCCAGGAAAAAATTGTGCACCACTGAGACTTGAAAACCAATAATGCAGCAAGCGCCAGCACAACTAGATCATGTATTATTCTTTAAGAACTTGTATGAATTCCAGCCCACTTCAATAGTGGATTATAGTTTCAGGCTAGGAGGTTGAAACAGTTTGAAAGCAGTTCTTTGTGGAGTGGATAAGAGAACTCCTCAGGAAAATGCAGGAGGATGTACAGGCTAATTTAGAGGCATTACCTTTCCCATAATAGGGCAGATGAGAAAAGCTAAAAAAGAAATGTCCAGGGAGTTTTCCAAGGTCACATGCACTTTAGTGATCTGAGTAGACTCAGGGTACCGTAATGCTGATGTCTTCAGCTTTGGTTTGCTTCAAGTTGTTTCTACAAAGGAAAAAAGCACCCAGTTGACTGTGTTTCAGAGTGTGGGTTTTACAGGTGAAGGGACTATCATTCAAATCTTATGAGACAATATGAAGAACCTGATGACAAGACGCCAATAAGGTAGGAATGTTTTGAGTTTAAAAGTTCCCCAATTTGTCTCTACTTACTTTCTTCTGGACATTTAGAGAACCAAAAACCGTACATCCATTTGGAAATAAGCCCTAATGTACATGGGTTAGGATATGTAGAGGGAAAAAATAATAACAACATATCCTGACTATTGCCACCTCACTCATCTGACTAGACCTTAATGTATTTACTAATCAATATTGGTGCAATGATGGGGAAGAAAGGGACCTCATTAGATCATAAACTGCAGTACAATAAATTCCTGAGTTTCTGCTTGCTTACAATTAAGGAAAAATGCACACAGGCTTCTTTTGTACAATGGCTTTTCTGGTGATCATCAACAGAGATCAATGAAAGTATAAGAAAAGCATCAATATTTGAACCCATTACAGGACTCTCATGTTCACAGTTTTTAGATTCTACCTACTAAATGGTAATATTAGGAAGCCAAACTTGGACAGCAAGATATTAGTGAAAGATGCTTGAGATGTGGGCTAAATACTGTGTCAGAGAAATGTGCGGGGAAAAACAGGTAACTGCCTTGAAAGAGCATCTATCCCACTCAGAGGAACCAGCCGCTCGTGGATGAATATAAGTAACAACAGTAGGGGAAAAAAGCCAGCCTGACTTGCTCAGCAAAGTCAGCCCTGGGGAAGTTCTTTCTTTAGCCCATTTTATAGGAATTCATAGATACAAAGACAGAATATTCCTCTACATAAATAGGGTTATCATGCACAGGCTGAGAATTTTCCAAATCCTTAAATTCTAGTTACCGTTTGCTTAACAATTCCATCTTCAATGCAGTTGTCTCTTATCACTTTTATTATGAGCAGTCAGGAGGAACCAAGCTGCTTTTTCAACACATTGATTAGAAATCTCCTCAGCTAAATATTCAATTTCATTGCACTCAAGTTCTACCTTCCACAAAACACTAGAATACAAACACAAATCAAGTTCTTTACCATTGTATAACAAGGATTATCTTTATTATCCAAAAACTTGTACCTCATTTATGAGATCTTATCAGAATGACCTTTACCATCTATTTTCTATCTGCCAACTTTCTATACATGATTATTTATAAGAAGATGGAAAATTCCTCTAAAATTTTCTCTAAATGCTTCAACTCTTTTCTTTCTGATTCCTCGGCATAATTGCCTTATTTAGAACTGCCATCACTGCAATACTGGCTTTCCTAGTATGCACCTCAAAATTCTTTCAGCCTCTCCATCACCCAGTTCCAAAGCCATGTCCACATTTTTAGATATTTGTTACAGCAGCGCCCCTGCTTCTCAGTAGCAGTTTCTGTCTTAGTCAGTTTGGGCTGTTATAACAAAAATATCATAGAATGAGTGGCTTAAACAACATTTATTTCTCATAGTTCCAGAGGCTGGGAAATCCAAAATCAAGGCACCAGCAGATTTGATATCTAGTAAGGCACTCTCCCTGGTTTGCTGACAGCTGTCTTCTTATATCCTCACATGGTAGAGAGAGCAGAGAAAGCAGCAAGGACTATATTTCTTCTTATAAGGAGACTAATCACATTCATGAGGGCTCCATCCTTATGACTTAATTACCTCCCTAAGGCCCTACCTCCTAATACCATCACATTGAGAGTTAAGATTTCAACATATGTATGAGGGGAGGGGACAAATATTCATGCAATCACATTACATACCCAATTCTAAGATAAAACACATTGGTGAAGTGACCTTTTATTAAATATTCAGTGGTGTCTTGATGCCAAGATTTCTCTAAGGGATCTCAAATCCACTGTGTGTATGGTACACACTTTGTTCATCATGGTCTTTGGCTTTCTCAGTTTGGAGATATTTACCCTCATCATGAACAGCTGAGACACTATGGCCTAACAATATGGAAACTCTGGCCAGAAGTCCTACAGGAAGTTTCTTGAATAGGCCTTAACGTGTAGCAGAGGAGAAGGTGGCCCTTGGAAACAAATTTTAGAGCAAGGGGAGTGTCTTTTACTACCTTCTCCTACTTCTTCTGATTGTCATTCTTTTTCTCACTCTTCACTACCACAGAATCTATTTCTCTAAGACACAATTCTTTTCTATCAGCCACTGAGGCTGGATGCCACCCATCACACTCATGCCACCTCTATCCAATTTTACACTTTTAACCTCTGGAATGCAACTCCAATCTGTCCACTCTTCATTCACATGGCTCCTGCCCTGGCATAAGCCCTTATTATGTTTCACTTAGACTAATGAGAGAGCCTCCCAAATGACCTGCACATCAGCATTCTCTCTCCCCCTAATTCATCAGCAAGGTTTTATCATTCCTAGAGTAATCTGTCTAGTGTACAAATAAGAATTCTATTTCATTACACTGTCCTAAATCTCATTCATTCAGGTAAGACATATTTATTTAGTGTCCACTATGAGCCAGGCACTGTTCTAGGCATTTGAGAAAACCATTACTTGCTCAACTTCTCCTCCAACATAAACCTGAAAACCCCTTGATTAAACAGCTTGGAACCACCAAGATCTGACTCTTGCTTGTTATCTAACCCAAAGATATTCCCACAGCATATGTTCCAGCTACAACTGATTCTTGAATCTAACCTACAAAAGACCTTACAATTTCTCAGATTGTCTCTTCCATCCTGTACTAATTTCCCTTCATTATTACATCATTCAAATCAGGCTCAAATTTCATCACCACCTTGAAGCAATCATAGCTCACCATGTTTGAAATTTTTGTCATTCATCCACCACATCCCATAATTGTATTGCCGAAGTTAATACTTTCATTATTGCACATATAACTCACCAGCTCTAGATTCTAAGATCATATGCATACGTATGGGTTCAACTTTTTAACAGAAACTCCTTGGAGGGCAGTAATGGTGCTTTTTCCACCCATGTACTTCCTAAGGAGACAAGGACACTACCTTGCACAAAATGAGGGCTTAAAACATGTTGAAAGATATGATTTGAAGTGGGAAAACATGACCTGAGAGTCCAGTAGTCCTTCTGTGTTGCACATGTTTTCTACATTATACTAGAGCTTGGGGTTTAAAGTAGTGTAGGATCAGAGGCAGGGAAAAAGGAGAAAGTAATGTTTATTTCACCTGTATCCCCAAATTGTCAGCCCCTTTTGCAAACCTGGAGTGCTGAAAGTCCAGAGGCTGCTTGCCTTAGCAGGTCTGACCTACTCCTAACTTATCCAGCCCAAAATAAATAAAGGTGCCATGATGATTCCTCACTCTTTAATTATGAGTAATTAATTTATTTTATATTTTGAAGTTTGTACCTCTTTATCTCTTCACCTATTTCACTCATCCCCTCACCCCTTCCCCTATGGTAACCAACAGTCTGTTGTCAGTATTTATGGGTCTACTTCTTTTTTGTTTGTTTTGTTTTTTCGATTCCACATGTAAGTGGTATCATATGGTATTTGTTTTTCTCTGTCTGACTTAAGATACTCTCCAGATCCACCCACATTGTTGCAAATGGAAAGATTTCTTTATGTTTTTATGGCTAACATTCAATTGTGTATATGTACCACAATATAGAGAATATGACAATAATAGTGTAATAGCTTGGTATGGTAGCAGGGAATAATTACACTTACCATAGTGAACATTCAGTAATGTATATAATTGTTGAATCACTATGTTGTACATCTGAAACCAATATAATGTATATCAAGTATATTCTAATAAAAATAAATAAATTCTGAATGGAAGAAAGGAGAATTAACAAAAATTCAAAAGGGATGAGGACACCGTATCTGTTTCACTGATTACATACACACTGTCAATGCAGTCCCCTTATCTGGCTAGCCTCCAAATTTGCCTGAAGTTAGAAAAAGAATTTTTCCAGCCCCAAGAATAGTGTAATGATGTATACATGGGAAATGCAGTCCTAAAGATAATAACTATTCCATGATGGAGAAATGTGGTAGTCTCCTAGTTGGTGGCCTGGGAGTAATTAAAGGCCACTCTAAAGACCAGGATATCTAGCATTTTGAATGATGGGGGAAGTAAGCAAGGGCAGAATAGTCCCTCAGCATCTTCTTTGTCTTCATCCACCTACACAGGGTACTGCCATGTTGCCATGGGATTTCAAGAAGAACATACCAGGAACTATTTCTCTTCATGCTCCTGTCATATAAGACAAAGTATCCAAGAGATTACAAGATGCATTCTGTTGGTGAAGGTTTTCCCTTTGATGGGGAAGGGGTGCAACAAAGAACAAATAGATGCACTAAGAGGAAATCAAGAATAAAGAAAGATGGCACCAATAGCTTCTGACCCAGTCTGTTCAAAATCTGAAGTTCAAGAGAGACTCAACACATTTGTGTGGTAATAGGCCAAGTCCATGTGAGTGAGTTTCTCAAGTATGAAAAGAAAGGCCATTTCTCACTGAATCCATTCTTCACTCCCAAATGTTTTGTGTTAAAGACAAGCCACATGGAAAGGGGAGGGGTGGTTAAAACACAGTATCTCAAATAAAAGCACATAAGGTTCTCAAGGCTTACCAGTATTTCCTATTAAGGAATGAAAAGTCCTAGGCAAAATTTCTGGAAATACCAATCTGAAGTAAGAACAGAATTTACTTCTCAAACATAAATTTGTAGATAAAGAAAGGTTTTTTCCCCCTTTATTTTTCCTCCACCATCTTTGTATGCACACCTTATTTTATCCATCCTAAAATGTATGTTTTTTTCACATTTTAACATCTCTTAAATCAGGATCAGTCTTATATTTAATAGCAGGACATAGTTTAACTAGAAGAGTTTTTAATTTCTTGTTAGCCCACAAAATCCCAATTGTTACTCATCCATATTCTAGAATTGGTGACCTCTTATAGGAAATTTTCAGGCAGGGTGAGAAGCCAGCAGCATTTTGGGTAACAAGTCCATAAAATCTATGCTTGAGTACATTCAATCTGCAACAGACACAACGACAGGATTAGGACCAATCATTTTTTACTTTAATTGTACCATGCCAAAATGATTGGCAACTGAAAGCAAAACAAAGGTCAAAGTAGACCTGCACCATTATACTCCTTTCATTTACACTTTCAATTTGGTTTCCCTGATGTATAGCCCATGGCTATTTGCCATTCCTGACTCCTTGAGGATAGTTGGAAAAGATATCCTAAGTTCCCCTGACAGGCTATAATGGAGGACTATGCACTTACCTGACACACTCAGTGTGTATTCACGGTGGGGAATAAAATCTCATGGCTGAGAATTATGGTCATCTCCTGGAGAAGAAAGGGCAGTCCTGGGGACTAAGACATCCAGCCTTTTATATGATAGGGTGTTCTACATAGCCAGGGCTGGATCCTGACTTAGCATAGTCTTTCTGCTTTAACATCTTCACAAGGCTTCAGGAGGAAGGAAGCAACCTTAGCCTAAAAGATGGCATGGAGCAGAAGCTCATGAATTCAGTAGTTCCTGCCCATGACCACCCATACATAACAAATTGATTTTGGACCATCCACCCAACTCAAAACACCCTAAGGTATTGTTCTTTGTCCATGACCTTGCAGATATGGTAGAACCTGAGGCAGTTTCTTGAGAGTGGATAATAGCAGTTTTATATTTCAAATTTACATGAATTGTTCGCACAGGGGGAAAAAAAAAGACCAGATCCGCTACTATCCTTTACAGCCTCTCTCAATAAGCAGACTTTACCAATGTTTTTCTGGGAAGAGTACATTTGGTCACTCATATCCATTGTTTTGTTTTGTATTTCATGTCCCATATGCTTTTTCCTCTATCCTATTCCATTTTTAATTGAAATATAGTTCTATACAATATTACATTGGTTTTAAGTGTACAACATATTGATTTGACAATTATACACATTATGAAATGTTCGCCATGATCAGTGGGCTTACCATATGTCAACATAAAAGTTACTACTGTATTATTGGCTATATTCCTTGGGCCATACTTTTCATCCCCATGATTTATTTTATAACTGGAAGTTTGCACATTTTCATCCTCTCCACCTAAATAACCCATACACCAATCCCCTATGGTAAAAACCAGTTTCTTTTCTGTGTTAATGAGTTTATTTCTGCTTTATTTGTTTGTTTGTTCATTTTATATTTTCAGAATCTACATGTAAGTGAAATCACATGGTATTTGTCTTTGTCTGACTTATCTCACTTAGCATAATACCCTCTAGGTCCATCCACGTTGTCATAAATGGCCATATTTCATTCTTTCCTTATGGTTGAATAATACTTGGTTGTGAATATGTGCCACATCTTCTTTATCCATTCATCTGTTGATGGACAGTTAGGTTGCTTCCATATCCTGGCTATTGAAAATAATCCTGCAATGAACATAGAGGTGCATATTTCTTTTCAAAATAGTGATTTTGTTTTCTTCAGGTAAATAAATGCCCAGAAGTGGAATTCCTGGGTTGTGTCATTCTTCTAATTTTATTTTTTTGAGAATCTGGAGAGAGAAGCAGCATTCACAGAACTGTCAGGTAGTGATGAATCTGCAGACTTGGTGTAGTTAATTCTGCCTCAGGGTCCGTATTCCAGAACTTCTGTTCTGACACAAGATAGTTTTGTCTACTAAATAGACCCAAAAGCCTGCTGCTTTAGAATTTTATGGAATTGGGCTTTCAGCCACAACACAGGAGGGAAGGGTCCTTTCAAATAAAGGACTCAGTGACAAAGCATTTTTTTCTGTCAATCAAACTAGTGACCAGTTCCTACTGGATTTATCATGATGTTCAACAAATCTAGCCCCCACTTAACCTTTTTTATTCTTACTGTCCTTGTCATTCATTTAGTTATTTATCTCTCACCTACAGTATTTCCTGCTTTCTGTTTCACTCCCTTCAATCTACCTTCCACTCTTTTCACGGTGGTCTTTGTATATAAATCAGATCCCATTATACTTTTTACTGCCCAACTTAAAAACTTTCATTTCCTCTCCACTATTTGATGAATAAATCCCAGTTTCTCTGTTGGGCATTCGAGGGCATTCTGGCTCTATTCCACTATATTTTAAATGAATTAGGCCCATATTCATTAATTCTGCATGATGAGTATTTTTATATTGAATTATTTTAAATTTGTAATTCAAATTTAAATAAAGCAAAAATATTTTTTGGCATTCAGTTCTATGAATTATAACACAGGTATAGGTTCATATAACCACTACCATGAATAAAACCACATAATAAAGGACAGTTACATCACCCAAAAAATTCCCTCATGCTATTATTTTCTACTCATACCCTACTGCTATCCTTCATCCTTGGAACCACTGATCTGTTCTACCACTTTAATTTTGACTTTTTTAAGAACTCATAAGTAGAATCACACTCTATGTGACAGTTCAAGACTGGAGTGTTTTACTCAGCATAATGTCTTTGAATATCATCCAACTTATTGTGTATATTGATAATTCATTCCTGGTTGTTGCTAAGCAGTATTCTGCAGTATGAATATACCACAGTTTGTTTAACCACTCAATTGTTGTTCTTTTAGGTATTATGAATAAAGCCATATGAACATTGGTGTTCAATCTTTTTGTGTGGACATAAATTTACATTTCCTTGGAATAAATGCCCAATAATGCAACTACCATATCATATGGTAACTGCATGTTTAACTTTTAAAGAAACGTCCAACTTGTCAAGGAGAAGGCAGCTGAAGGCAGTGAAAGGCCAGCCAAAAAAAATGAGGTGGACTTACTAAAAACTGGAGAACAGTAAGGATGATGGACAAGGTTCTGACAGTGGCACAGATAGGACTGTAAAGAAAGCTTTACAGCTTTTTTCCTCCATGCTGACCTACAGTCCAGGAAACCGAATGGTGGACTTCCTTCCTTGCCCTCCCTTCTAAGGCTGACTTCCATGGCAAGAAATCTTGCTACTCAGAAAGTGTCATTTTACCTTGATTTATTAGCATGAGGAGGAGGGAGAAGCAGAAAGATTGTAACAGAGAGATATTAGATTTTTCACCTTGTTGGGTTAGGGTTGTAGAAAATAAATAGCTAAAAGTCTTGGGAGCAAACACTTCCCCCAGTCCCCTAGGATGGGCTTATTAAGCTGCTCTACCTGTCTTCATTCCCTCAGGACTGGTGAAGCCTCAGAGGAACACAGCTGTGAAACATGGTTCTAGATGGTGAGTTTTAAGGGCCTACACTACATTTAAATCATTCCGTGATAAGTATCTGAGACACTACCAATTGTAGAGGTTGGAAGAATGGAATTTAAGTGGATAAAATTCTGGAGCAGAGAAGTAATAGAGCATAATAGTTAAGAGTGAAGGTGATGACAGATAATGGCTGGTATACCCAATGTGCAAAGAACTCTAAAGAATTGAGTGAAAGAAAAAAACCAACTCATAGAAAAGAGTAAGACATTTGGTTACCAGACGCAGAGGCTAGGGGTAGGGAGAATCAGATGAAAGTGGTCAAAAGGTACAAATTTCCAGTTATAAGTAAATACTAGGGACATACTGTACAACATGATAACTACAGTTAACACTGCTGTATGATATATAGGAAGGCTGTTAAAAAAGTTAACAGTTTTATCACAAGGAGAATTTTTTTCTTTTCTTCTTTCTTTTCTTTATATTGTATCTATATGAGATGATGGATGTTAGCCAAACTTATTGCAAAAATCATTTCACCATATATAAATCAAAGCATCATGCTGTATGCCTTAAACTTATACAGTGATATATGTCAATTATTTCTCAGTAAAACTGAAAAAAATTATTGAGTGAGCAAGACCAACCCCTGCAAAATAGATAAAAAGCAGAATAGAAAAATGGGGGAAAATATGAATAGACAATTCATTAAAAATATATAAACCCAGTCCTTAAACATATGAAAAAATGTTTGAACTCACTAAAAATTAGAGAAATATGAGGTAAAAATGCAGAAACACCATTTGTCACCCTTCAGACTGGCATAAATATGACAACACATTCTGTTGGTGAGACCAGGAAGAAATAGGCATTCTCACACTGCTACAACTCTTCATGTGGTAAATATGACAATTCTAAGAAATCCACATATGCCCTTACTTTAAAAAAAATAACAGCTTTATTGAGATATAATTCATATAGCATACAATTCACCCATTTAAAATGTGCAGTTCAGTGGTTTTTAGTAAATATTCACAATGTTGTACAACCATTGCCACAATCAATTTTAGAACATTTTCATCACCCCCAAAAAGAAACCCCATACACATTAGCAGCTACTCTTCATTTCTCCTCATACCTCTACCCACCACTAACCCTAGGCAATCACTGATATATATTTTCTGCCTCTAAATAGTTAAGAGGCATATATGAGGATATAAGATCAAACATTTACAGAAGTCATGGGGGAATGCTAGACTTGACCAGGTTGTGAAATTGAGGGTTCAAATGCATTTACCTAAATTCCCACGGAAAAGGAAGCTCTAAATGACATCTGTGTTAAAAGTGAATAACACCCTTGATTTTAGACCTAGTACAGATTTTGGACCACCCCTAGGTCAAACTTGTTGGCAAAATCCTGAAAGAAGAGTTCTTGAACAATGTTGAGCCAAAGCATACACATGATTCCAGGGAAAATTTCACAAGTTCTTCTACACTGAGAAGCCCTCCAGAAATCAAGAAAGTTCAGCAGTCCCTGGGGTTGCTGGATATTACTAATAGTTTCCTCATCATCCTTTCATTATGAGCAGTCCACTAAATTATTTGTCTGGAAAGGAGTTATGCAGAACAACCACATTTCAGCAGCTGAAAACTTGTTCTTCCATTATATTGGCCTAACCAGATTCATCCATTTACTCTGGCAAACTCCTTCTCTGCCTCTAATGCTCAAAAAGTCTGATCATGGCAAAAGGCAATACTAAATGTGAGAAAAAGAAGTTGAATGATCAAGGCCATCATCAAGACATGGATACCCTACCTTGAAGGATCCCAAAATTTCATGAAGGTCTAATCTAATCACAATTTAGAGCAGCAAATGCCAGAAAAACTCAGTCTGTGCCAAGTGAGGTAGATTTTCTTTTACAAATACTTTAACTCTTCTTGTCCTACGATCCTAGAATCAAAACACCCCCAAATATCAGAGAGATAGTAGATGAATTCTATCCTGAGAGGTTATCTCTCCTGGGAATATTCTGGTATCAGTATCAGGTATAGCACAGCAGATGGGTGCTGTGCAGAAGAGTTAATGTAGCAGACCTGAGACTGCTATCTTTAGAAGAGTTTGCTTATAAGGTTGGCTTCTGGCTGGCATCTGGGAACTTCTCTTTTGGAGTATTTCCAGTCAACAGTTAACTGATTAGGGTGGCTCACTGTGCCTAGACCATTTGTGAAAGCAATGTAATTTACACTGAACACCTGCTGTCCTTCTGGGAGTCTGGAATTTTGGTACATGCTAGGAAGAGAATGCTTATGCAATTAGTCACCAGTAAAAATCATGAGCACTAAGTCTCTAATGAGCCTCTGTAATAGACTACATTTCACATATGTTACTGCAGAATTGTTGACGGAGGAAGAGTGCACTATGTGTGACTCCTCATAGCTGGAAGACAGCATTAGGAAGCCTGCACAGGGAATCCTCCAGACTCCACCTGTGTCTTTTTCCTTTATGGTCTAGCTGTATATCCTTACTGCATTGCTACAAGAAATTTTTTTTTTTAAGTATAAGAGAGCTTTTCTTTTCTTTTCTTTTCTTTTTTTTGTAGATAATTATTTTTTATTGAAGGGTAGTTGACACACAGTATTACATTACATTAGTTTCAGGTGTACAACATAGTGATTCAACATTTATATACATGACAATTCTAGGTACCAGCTATCACCATACCAAGCTGTTACAATATCTTGACTATATTCCTTATGCTATACATTACATCCTGGTTACTTATTTATTTTACCATTGGAACAGTGTACTTTTTTTTTTTGTGAGGACATCTCTCATATTTATTGATCAAATGGTTGTTAACAAAAATAAAATTCTGTATAGGGGAGTCAATTCTCAATGCACAATCATTAATCCACCCCCAGCCTAATTTTCGTCAGTCTCCAATCTTCTGAGGCATAACAAACAAGTTCTTACATGGAGAACAATTTCTTACATAGTGAATAAGTTACATAGTGAACAGTACAAGGGCAGCCATCACAGAAACTTTTGGTTTTGCTCATGCATTATGAACTATAAACAGTCAGTTCAAATATGAACACTCATTTGATTTTTATGCTTGATTTATATGTGGATACCACATTTCTCTCTTTATTATTATTATTTTTAATAAAATGCTGAAGTGGTAGGTAGATACAAGATAAAGGTAGAAAACATAGTTTAGTGTTGTAAGAGAGCAAATGTAGATGATCAGGTGTGTGCCTGTAGACTATGTGTTAATCCAAGCTAGACAAGGGCAATAAAACATCCATGTATGCAGAAGATTTCTCTCAGAACAGGGGGGGTGAGGTTCTAAGCCTCACCTCTGTTGATCCCTAATTTCCCACCTGATGACCCCCCTGTGACTGTGCCTGTCTTAGGTTGTTCCTCCCTTGAGGAATCTTACCCGTCTCTGGCTAACCAGTCATCTTCCGGGGCCATACAGGGAAATGTAATTTGGTAAGTGAGAGAGAAGCCTTATTGTTT
Organism: Manis pentadactyla; assembly: GCF_030020395.1. Classification (NCBI taxonomy): domain Eukaryota; kingdom Metazoa; phylum Chordata; class Mammalia; order Pholidota; family Manidae; genus Manis; species Manis pentadactyla. Next base: position 68,230,422 of record NC_080038.1, on the reverse strand, counting down.
GAAATGGTTAGCTTTTTATTTCTTTGCATATTTATGCCCTGTAGCTTCTATGCCCAGCATTTGTCTTGAGGTATCTTTACCACTTGGAAGAATTATGATACTCGGTAAATTTGATATGAGGCACGAATTCTATTTAAGGGTTGTGTTTAGGAAGGAAGAAGAAAAGCTATAGAAGTAGCAGGCGGCAGAAAACATGGGAAGATTGATTATTTCTTTGACATATCTTCTTGTAGAGTAACTTCAGCATGTATAGGTTTTAAGCTACTACTTAAATTGCGCACACACATTAACATAATAGGAGTATAGTTACATAACCAAAGCATACCTGTAATTACCCGCCATCTCCAGTGAAACCAAGAAAACCAGTTAGGCACCTTAGGCATTTGTGAAAACTTATCTATGATATGGTGGATATTGTCCAACTGAACTTGAACAGTCTGAGAGAAATCAGACAAATTAAAACAACCCATTCCTGCGGAATGTTCACATCACTTATGTTCTTTTAACAGTAAATAGTCTGTAGTTGTAAGATTTTGGAGCGCTACAATTTGCACTTCTCCTAATTCTTTTTTTTTTTTTTTTTTTTTTTTTTTTTTGTGAGGGCATCTCTCATATTTATTGATCAGATGGTTGTTAACGACAATAAAATTCTGTATAGGGGAGTCAATGCTCAATGCACAATCATTATTCCACCCCAAGCCTAATTTTTGTCAGTCTCCAATCTTCTGAGGCATAACAAACAAGTTTTTACATGTAGAACAAATTCTTACATAATGAATAAGTTACATAGTGAACAGTACAAGGGCAGTCATCACAGAAACTTTCGGTTTTGCTCATGCATTATGAACTATAAACAGTCAGTTCAAATATGAATACTCATTTGGTTTTTATACTTGATTTATATGTGGATACCACATTTCTCTCTTTATTATTATTATTTTTAATAAAATGCTGAAGTGGTAGGTAGATACAAGATAAAGGTAGAAAACATAGTTTAGTGTTGTAAGAGAGCACATGTAGATGATCAGGTGTGTGCCTGTAGACTATGTGTTAATCCAAGCTAGACCAGGGCAATAAAACATCCACGTATGCAGAAGATTTCTCTCAGAACGGGGGGGTGAGGTTCTAAGCCTCACCTCTGTTGATCCCCAATTTCTCACCTGATGGCCCCCCTGCGACTGTGCCTGTCTTAGGTTATTCCTCCCTTGAGGAATCTTACCCGTCTCTGGCTAACCAGTCATCTTCCGGGGCCATACAGGGAAATGTGAAGTTGGTAAGTGAGAGAGAAGCCTTATTGTTTGAAAAAGTTAGCTTTTTACTTCTTTGCATATTTATGCCCTGTGGCTTCTATGCCCAGCATTTGTCTTGAGGTATCTTTACCACTTGGAAGAATTATGATACTTGGTAAATTTGATATGAGGCACGAATTCTATTTAAGGGTTGTAATTAGGAAGGAAGAAGAAAAGCTATAGAAGTAGCAGGCGGAAGAAAACATGGGAAGATTGATTATTTCTTTGATATATCTTCTTGTAGAGTAACTTCAGCATGTGTAGGTTTTAAGCTACTACTTAAATTGCACACACACATTAACATAATAGGAGTATAGTTACATAACCAAAGCATATCTGTAATTACCAGCCATCTGCAGTGAAACCAAGAAAACCAGTTAGGCACCTTAGGCATTTGTGAAAACTTATCTATGATATGGTGGATATTGTCCAAATGAACTTGAACAGTCTGAGAGAAATCAGACAAATTAAAACAACCCATTCCTGGGGACTGTTCACATGCCATATGTTCTTTTAACAATAAATAGTTTGTAGTTGTAAGACTTTGGAGCGCTACAATTTGCACTTCTCCAAATTCTTGGTTGAGTTCCAACAGTATAGATCCAGTCCAATTTTGTTGTTTTACTGTATGCACAGGCCAGCTTAGATATCTCCTTCCTCATTCCCATGGCAAGTCCAGGAACTGGTGGGATGAGTGCATCTACAGCTGTAGCAGTGCGTGGATCTTTGTTGGGGTTTTTTGATGATCATCTTCTGGCATGAGTCTTCCAGAGAGTGCAGATGTTGGAAGTTCTTTTTCATATCGTATCTTAGTTCATTTTCGGGGTAGCCCAATTAGGCTTTGATCCTCTGTATAAACACAAACAGACCCTTTGCCTACACTTTTATATGCCCTTTATACCCTTGTGTAGAACTCGTTGGAGGTTACCACACAGGAACTGCCCTTTTTTTTTTTTTTTTTTTTTGCTATCACTAATCTACACTTACATGACGAATATTATGTTTACTATGCTCTCCCCTATACCAGGTCTCCCCTATAAACCCCTTTACAGTCACTGTCCATCAGCATAGCAAAATGTTGTAGAGTCACTACTTGCCTTCTCTGTGTTGTACAGCCCTCCCTTTTCTCCTACCCCCCCATGCATGTTAATCTTAATACCCCCCTACTTCTCCCCCCCTTATCCCTCCCTACCCACCCATCCTCCCCAGTCCCTTTCCCTTTGGTACCTGTTAGTCCATTCTTGAGTTCTGTGATTCTGCTGCTGTTTTGTTCCTTCAGTTTTTCCTTTGTTCTTATATTCCACAGATGAGTGAAATCATTTGGTGTTTCTCTTTCTCCGCTTGGCTTGTTTCACTGAGCATAATACCCTCCAGCTCCATCCATGTTGCTGAAAATGGTTGGATTTGCCCTTTTCTTATGGCTGAGTAGTATTCCATTGTGTATATGTACCACATCTTCTTTATCCATTCATCTATCGATGGACATTTAGGTTGCTTCCAATTCTTGGCTATTGTAAATAGTGCTGCAATAAACATAGGGGTGCATCTGTCTTTCTCAAACTTGATTGCTGCATTCTTAGGGTAAATTCCTAGGAGTGCAATTCCTGGGTCAAATGGTAAGTCTGTTTTGAGCATTTTGATGTACCTCCATACTGCTTTCCACAATGGTTGAACTAACTTACATTCCCACCAGCAGTGTAGGAGGGTTCCCCTTTCTCCACAGCCTCGCCAACATTTGTTGTTGTTTGTCTTTTGGATGGCAGCCATCCTTACTGGTGTGAGGTGATACCTCATTGTAGTTTTAATTTGCATTTCTCTGATAATTAGCGATGTGGAGCATCTTTTCATGTGTCTGTTGGCCATCTGTATTTCTTTTTTGGAGAACTGTCTGTTCAGTTCCTCTGCCCATTTTTTAATTGGGTTATTTGTTTTTTGTTTGTTGAGGCGTGAGAGCTCCTTATATATTCTGGACGTCAAGCCTTTATCGGATGTGTCATTTTCAAATATATTCTCCCATACTGTAGGGATCCTTCTTGTTCTATTGATGGTGTCTTTTGCTGTACAGAAGCTTTTCAGCTTAATATAGTCCCACTTACTCATTTTTGCTGTTGTTTTCCTTGCCCGGGGAGATATGTTCAAGAAGAGGTCACTCATGTTTATGTCTAAGAGGTTTTCGCCTATGTTTTCTTCCAAGAGTTTAATGGTTTCATGGCTTACATTCAGGTCTTTGATCCATTTTGAGTTTACTTTTGTATATGGGGTTAGACAATGGTCCAGTTTCATTCTCCTACATGTAGCTGTCCAGTTTTGCCAGCACCACCTGTTGAAGAGACTGTCATTTCGCCATTGTATGTCCATGGCTCCTTTATCAAATATTAATTGACCATATATGTCTGGGTTAATGTCTGGATTGTCTAGTCTGTTCCATTGGTCTGTGGCTCTGCTCTTGTGCCAGTACCAAATTGTCTTGATTACTATGGCTTTATAGTAGAGCTTGAAGTTGGGGAGTGAGATCCCCCCTACTTTATTCTTCTTTCTCAGGATTGCTTTGGCTATTCGGGGTCTTTGGTGTTTCCATATGAATTTTTGAATTATTTGTTCCAGTTCATTGAAGAATGTTGCTGGTAGTTTCATAGGGATTGCATCAAATCTGTATATTGCTTTGGGCAGGATGGCCATTTTAACGATATTAATTCTTCCTAGCCACGAGCATGGGATGAGTTTCCATCTGTTAGTGTCCCCTTTAATTTCTCTTAAGAGTGACTTGTAGTTTTCAGAGTATAAGTCTTTCACTTCTTTGGTTAGGTTTATTCCTAGGTATTTTATTTTTTTTGATGCAATTGTGAATGGAGTTGTTTTCCTGATTTCTCTCTCTGTTGGTTCATTGTTAGTATATAGGAAAGCCACAGATTTCTGTGTGTTGATTTTGTATCCTGCAACTTTGCTGTATTCCGATATCAGTTCTAGTAGTTTTGGGGTGGAGTCTTTAGGGTTTTTTATGTACAGTATCATGTCATCTGCAAATAGTGACAGTTTAACTTCTTCTTTACCAATCTGGATTCCTTGTATTTCTTTGTTTTGTCTGATTGCCGTGGCTAGGACCTCCAGTACTATGTTAAATAACAGTGGAGAGAGTGGGCATCCCTGTCTAGTTCCCGATCTCAGAGGAAATGCTTTCAGCTTCTCGCTGTTCAATATAATGTTGGCTGTGGGTTTATCATAGATGGCCTTTATTATGTTGAGGTACTTGCCCTCTATTCCCATTTTGCTGAGAGTTTTTAACATGAATGGATGTTGAACTTTGTCAAATGCTTTTTCAGCATCTATGGAGATAATCATGTGGTTTTTGTCTTTCTTTTTGTTGATGTGGTGGATGATGTTGATGGACTTTCGAATGTTGTACCATCCTTGCATCCCTGGAATGAATCCCACTTGGTCATGGTGTATGATCCTTTTGATGTATTTTTGAATTCGGTTTGCTAATATTTTGTTGAGTATTTTTGCATCTACGTTCATCAGGGATATTGGTCTGTAGTTTTCTTTTTTGGTGGGGTCTTTGCCTGGTTTTGGTATTAGGGTGATGTTAGCTTCATAGAATGAGTTTGGGAGTATCCCCTCCTCCTCTATTTTTTGGAAAACTTTAAGGAGAATGGGTATTATGTCTTCCCTGTATGTCTGATAAAATTCCGAGGTAAATCTATCTGGCCCGGGGGTTTTGTTCTTTGGTAGTTTTTTGATTACCTCTTCAATTTCGTTGCTGGTAATTGGTCTGTTTAGATTTTCTGTTTCTTCCTGGGTCAATCTTGGAAGGTTATATTTTTCTAGGAAGTTGTCCATTTCTCCTAGGTTTCCCAGCTTGTTAGCATATAGGTTTTCATAGTATTCTCCAATAATTCTTTGCATTTCCGTGGGGTCCGTCGTGATTTTTCCTTTCTCGTTTCTGATACTGTTGATTTGTGTTGATTCTCTTTTCTTCTTAATAAGTCTGGCTAGAGGCTTATCTATTTTGTTTATTTTCTCGAAGAACCAGCTCTTGGTTTCATTGATTTTTGCTATTGTTTTATTCTTCTCAATTTTATTTATTTCTTCTCTGATCTTTATTATGTCCCTCCTTCTGCTGACCTTAGGCCTCATCTGTTCTTCTTTTTCCAATTTCGATAATTGTGACATTAGACCCTTCATTTGGGATTGCTCTTCCTTTTTTAAATATGCTTGGATTGCTATATACTTTCCTCTTAAGACTGCTTTTGCTGTGTCCCACAGAAGTTGGGGCTTAGTGTTGTTGTTGTCATTTGTTTCCATATATTGCTGGATCTCCATTTTGATTTGGTCATTGATCCATTGATTATTTAGGAGCGTGTTGTTAAGCCTCCATGTGTTCGTGAGCCTCTTTGCTTTCTTTGTACAGTTTATTTCTAGTTTTATGCCTTTGTGGTCTGAAAAGTTGGTTGGTAAGGATTTCAATCTTTTGGAATTTTCTGAGGCTCTTTTTGTGGCCTAGTATGTGGTCTATTCTGGAGAATGTTCCATGTGCACTTGAGAAGAATGTATATCCCGCTGCTTTTGGATGTAGAGTTCTATAGATGTCTATTAGGTCCATCTGCTCTACTGTGTTGTTCAGTGCTTCCGTGTCCTTACTTATTTTCTGCCCAGTGGATCTATCCTTTGGGGTGAGTGGTGTGTTGAAGTCTCCTAGAATGAATGCATTGCAGTCTATATCCCCCTTTAGTTCTGTTAGTATTTGTTTCACATATGCTGGTGCTCCTGTGTTGGGTGCATATATATTTAGAATGGTTATATCCTCTTGTTTGACTGAGCCCTTTATCATTATGTAGTGTCCTTCTTTATTTCTTTTTACTTTCTTTGTTTTGAAGTCTATTTTGTCTGATATTAGTACTGCAACCCCTGCTTTCTTCTCACTGTTGTTTGCTTGAAATATGTTTTTCCATCCCTTGACTTTTAGTCTGTACATGTCTTTGGGTTTGAGGTGAGTTTCTTGTAAGCAGCATATAGATGGGTCTTGCTTTTTTATCCATTCTGTTACTCTGTGTCTTTTGATTGGTGCATTCAACCCATTAACATTTAGGGTGACTATTGAAAGATATGTACTTATTGCCATTGCAGGCTTTAAATTCGTGGTTACCAAAGGTTCAAGGTTAGCCTCTTTAGTATCTTACTGCCTAACTTAGCTCGCTTATTGAGCTGTTATATACACTGTCTGGAGATTCTTTTCTTCTCTCCCTTCTTGTTCCTCCTCCTCGATTCTTCATATGTTGGGTGTTTTGTGCTGTGCTCTTTCTAGGAGTGCTCCCTTCTAGAGCAGTCCCTGTAAGATGTTCTGTAGAGGTGGTTTGTGGAAAGCAAATTCCCTCAGCTTTTGTTTGTCTGGGAATTGTTTAATCCCACCGTAATATTTGAATGATAGTCGTGCTGGATACAGTATCCTTGGTTCAAGGCCCTTCTGTTTCATTGTATTAAATATATCATGCCATTCTCTTCTGGCCTGTAGGGTTTCTGTTGAGAAATCTGACGTTAGCCTGATGGGTTTCCCTTTATAGGTGACCTTTTTCTCTCTAGCTGCCTTTAACACTCTTTCCTTGTCCTTGATCTTTGCCATTTTAATTATTATGTGTCTTGGTGTTGCCCTTCTTGGATCCTTTCTGTTGGGGGTTCTGTGTATTTCCGTGGTCTGTTTGATTACTTCCTCCCCCAGTGTGGGGAAGTTTTCAGCAATTATTTCTTCTAAGATACTTTCCATCTCTTTGCCTCTCTCTTCTTCTTCTGGGACCCCTATAATACGGATATTGCTCCTTTTAGATTGGTCACACAGTTCTCTTAATATTGTTTCATTCCTGGAGATCCTTTTGTCTCTCTCTATGTCAGCTTCTATGCGTTCCTGTTCTCTGATTTCAATTCCATCAATGGCCTCTTGCATTCTATCCATTCTGCTTATAAACCCTTCCAGAGTTTGTTTCATTTCTGCGATCTCCTTTCTGGCATCTGTGATCTCTTTCCGGACTTCATCCCATTTTTCTTGCGTGTTTCTCTGCATCTCTGTCAGCATGTTTATGATTCTTATTTTGAATTCTTTGTCAGGAAGACTGGTTAGGTCTGTCTCCTTCTCTGGTGTTGTCTCTGTGATCTTTGTCTGCCTGTAGCTTTGCCTTTTCATGGTGATAGGAATAGTCTGCAGAACTGGGACGAGTGACGGCTGGAAGGACTTCCTTTCTTGTTGGTTTGTGGCCCTCCTCTCCTGGGAGAACAGCGGCCTCTAGTGGCTTGTGCTGCGCAGCTGCGCGCAGACAGGGTTTCTGCTTCCTGCCCGGCTGCTATGGAGTTAATCTCCGCTGTTGCTGTGGGCGTGGCCTGGCTCGGGCAGCTACTCCAAAATGGTGGAGTCGCGTTGGAGCAGGAGCTGCTGGGAGGCTATTTATCTCCGTAAGGGGCCTCCCTGCTCCCTGCAGCCCAGGGGTTAGGGTGCCCAGAGATCCCGGATTCCCTACCTCTGGATTAAGTGACCCGCCCTGCCCCTTTAAGACTTCCAAAAAGCACCCGCCAAAACAAAACAACGACCACAAAAAAACAACAAGAAAAAAATTTTTTTTTAATTAAAAAAAAAAAAATTTTTTAATTAAAAAAAAAAAAAAATGGTGGTCGTTCGTTTTTCTTTATTCTCCGGTGCCAGCCTCAGGCCTCTGCTCACCGGTCTTTCTGCCCTGTTTCCCTAATATTGGGGTCCCTGTCCCTTTAAGACTTCCAAAAAGCGCTCGCCAAAACAAAGCAGCAAAAAAGCAAAAAAAAAAAAAATGGTCGCGCGCTTTTCTTATGTCCTCTGTCGCCCAGCCTCCAGTGCCTGCTCACTGTTCTTGCTGCCCTGTTTTCCCAGTATCGAGGGCCCTGCACTCTGGCCCGGATGGCTGGGGCTGGGCGTTCGGCAGCCCTGGGCTCCGTCTTCCTCCCGCTCTGCCTGCTCTTCTCCCGCCGGGAGCTGGGGGGAGGGGCGCTCGGCTCCCGCGGGGCCGGGGCTTGTATCTTACCCCCTTCGCGAGGCGCTGGGTTCTCTCAGGTGTGGATGTGGTCTGGATATTGTCCTGTGTCCTCTGGTCTTTATTCTAGGAAGGGTTGTCTTTGTTATATTTTCATAGATATATGTTGTTTTGGGAGGAGATTTCCGCTGCTCTACTCACGCCGCCATCTTCCGCCCCACTGGGCATCTACTTCTTAATGGTCATTTCAGCAATCACTTCCAGCGCCATGAAAAGGCAGAAGAACCTTGTTCGGTCCAAAATCCCTCAAACACCACAGAGAGGGCCTGGTGAGAATGAAATTACCAATCTTCCGTCGGCCTGGGTGCTGGGAGGGGGCAGGGCGCGGAAACCCAGCTCTGACCCGGGTGGGAGACCCTACTCGGCGCCGACGGCCTCGGCGGCTGCGCCTACAAGACCTCTCTCCGGCCCGAACCTTGGGAAAGCACTTCAGGGCGAACGGGGCAGGGAAGCGTTCCGGCAGCGGAACTGCTTGCGGGCGGCTGTGGCCAGGGCCTCCCCGGCCTCCTAATTCTTGATTGAGTTCCAACAGTATAGATCCAATCAAATTTGTTGTTTTACTGTATGCACAGGCCAGCTTAGATATCTCCTTCTTCATTCCCATGGCAAGTCCAGGAACTGGTGGGATGAGTGCATCTACAGCTGTAGCAGTGCATGGATCTTTGTTGGGGTTTTTTGATGATCATCTTCTGGCATGAGTCTTCCAGAGAGTGCTGATGTTGGAAGTTCTTTTTCATATCGTATCTTAGTTCATTTTCGGGGTAGCCCAATTAGGCTTTGATCCTCTGTATAAACACAAATAGACCCTTTGCCTACACTTTTATATGCCCTTTATACCCTTGTGTAGAACTCATTGGAGGTTACCACACAGGAACTGCCCTGTTTTTTTTTTTTTTGGTATCACTAATATACACTTACATGATGAATATTATGTTTTCTAGGCTCTCCCTTATACCAGGTCCCCCCTATAAACCCCTTTACAGTCACTGTCCATCAGCATAGCAAAATGTTGTAGAATCACTACTTGCCTTCTCTGTGTTGTACAGCCCTCCCTTTTCTCCTACACCCCCATGCATGCTAATCTTAATACCCCCCTACTTCTCCCCCCCTTATCCCTCCCTACCCACCCATCCTCCCCAGTCCCTTTCCCTTTGGTACCTGTTAGTCCATTCTTGAGTTCTGTGATTCTGCTGCTGTTTTCTTCCTTCAGTTTTTCCTTTGTTCTTATACTCCACAGATGAGTGAAATTATTTGGTATTTCTCTTTCTCCGCTTGGCTTGTTTCACTGAGCATAATACCCTCCAGCTCCTTCCATGTTGCTGCAAATGGTTGGATTTGCCCTTTTATTATGGCTGAGTAGTATTCCATTGTGGATATGTACCACATCTTCTTTATCCAATCATCTATCGATGGACATTTAGGTTGCTTCCAATTCTTGGCTATTGTAAGCAGTGCTGTGATAAACATAGGGCTGCACTGATCTTTCTCATACTTGATTGCTGCATTCTTAGGGTAACTTCCTAGGAGTGCAATTCCTGGGTCAAATGGTAAGTCTGTTTTGAGTATTTTGATGTACTTCCATACTGCTTTCCACAATAGTTGAACTAACTTACATTCCCACCAGCAGTGTAGGAGGGTTCCCCATTCTCCACAGCCTCGCCAACATTTGTTGTTGTTTGTCTTTTGGATGGCAGCCATCCTTACTGGTGTGAGGTGATACCTCATTGTAGTTTTAATTTGCATTTCTCTGATAATTAGCGATGTGGAGCATCTTTTCATGTGACTGTTGGCCATCTGTATTTCTTTTTTGGAGAACTGCCTGTTCAGCTCCTCTGCCCATTTTTTAATTGGGTTATTTGGTTTTTTTTGTTGAGGCGTGTGAGCTCTTTATATATTCTGGACGTCAAGCCTTTATCGGATGTGTCATTTTCAAATATATTCTCCCATACTGTAGGGTTCCTTTTTGTTCTATTGATGGTGTCTTTTGCTGTACAGAAGCTTTTCAGCTTAATATAGTCCCACTTACTCATTTTTGCTGTTGTTTTCCTTGCCCGGGGAGATATGTTCAAGAAGAGGTCACTCATGTTTATGTCTAAGAGGTTTTTGCCTATGTTTTCTTCCAAGAGTTTAATGGTTTCGTGACTTACATTCAGGTCTTTGATCCATTTTGAGTTTACTTTTGTATATGGGGTTAGACAATGGTCCAGTTTCATTCTCCTACATGTAGCTGTCCAGTTTTGCCAGCACCACCTGTTGAAGAGACTGTCATTTTGCCATTGTATGTCCATGGCTCCTTTATCAAATATTAATTGACCATATATGTCTGGGTTAATGTCTGGATTGTCTAGTCTGTTCCATTGGTCTGTGGCTCTGCTCTTGTGCCAGTACCAAATTGTCTTGATTACTATGGCTTTATAGTAGAGCTTGAAGTTGGGGAGTGAGATCCCCCCTACTTTATTCTTCTTTCTCAGGATTGCTTTGGCTATTCGGGGTCTTTGGTGTTTCCATATGAATTTTTGAATTATTTGTTCCAGTTCATTGAAGAATGTTGCTGGTAGTTTCATAGGGATTGCATCAAATCTGTATATTGCTTTGGGCAGGATGGCCATTTTGACGATATTAATTCTTCCTAGCCACGAGCATGGGATGAGTTTCCATCTGTTAGTGTCCCCTTTAATTTCTCTTAAGAGTGACTTGTAGTTTTCAGAGTATAATCTTTCACTTCTTTGGTTAGGTTTATTTCTAGGTATTTTATTTTTTTTGATGCAATTGTGAATGGAGTTGTTTTCCTGATTTCTCTTTCTGTTGGTTCATTGTTAGTGTATAGGAAAGCCACAGATTTCTGTGTGTTGATTTTGTATCCTGCAACTTTGCTGTATTCCGATATCAGTTCTAGTAGTTTTGGGGTGGAGTGTTTAGGGTTTTTTATGTACAGTATCATGTCATCTGCAAATAGTGACAGTTTAACTTCTTCTTTACCAATCTGGATTCCTTGTATTTCTTTGTTTTGTCTGATTGCCGTGGCTAGGACCTCCAGTACTATGTTAAATAACAGTGGAGAGAGTGGGCATCCCTGTCTAGTTCCCGATCTCAGAGGAAATGCTTTCAGCTTCTCGCTGTTCATTATAATGTTGGCTGTGGGTTTATCATAGATGGCCTTTATTATGTTGAGATACTTGCCCTCTATTCCCATTTTGCTGAGAGTTTTTATCATGAATGGATGTTGAACATTGTCAAATGCTTTTTCAGCATCTATGGAGATGATGATGTGGTTTTTGTCTTTCTTTTTGTTGATGTGGTGGATGATGTTGATGGACTTTCGAATGCTGTACCATCCTTGCATCCCTGGGATGAATCCCACTAGGTCATTGTGTATGATCCTTTTGATGTATTTTTGAATTCGGTTTGCTCATATTTTGTTGAGTATTTTTGCATCTACGTTCATCAGGGATATTGGTCTGTAGTTTTCTATTTTGGTGGGGTCTTTGCCTGGTTTTGGTATTAGGGTGATGTTAGCTTCATAGAATGAGTTTGGGAGTATCCCCTCCTCCTCTATTTTTTGGAAAACTTTAAGGAGAATGGGTATTATGTCTTCCCTGTATGTCTGATAAAATTCCAAGGTAAATCCATCTGGCCCAGGGGTTTTCTTGTTTGGTAGTTTTTTGATTACCGCTTCAATTTCATTGCTGGTAATTGGTCTGTTTAGATTTTCTGTTTCTTTCTGGGTCAATCTTGGAAGGTTGTATTTTTCTAGGAAGTTGTCCATTTCTCGTAGGTTTCCCAAGTTGTTAGCATATAGGTTTTCATAGTATTCTGTAATAATTCTTTGTATTTCTGTGGGGTCCGTCGTGATTGTTCCTTTGTCTTTTCTGGTACTGTTGATTTGTGTTGACTCTCTTTTCCTCTTAATAAGTCTGGATAGAGGCTTATCTATTTTGTTTATTTTCTCGAAGAACCAGCTCTTGGTTTCATTGATTTTTGCTATTGTTTTATTCTTCTCAATTTCATTTATTTCCTCTCTGATCTTTATTATGTCCCTCCTTCTGCTTACCTTAGGCCTCATCTGTTCTTCTATTTCCAAATTTGATAATTGTGACATTAGACCATTCATTTGGGATTGTTCTTCCTTTTTTAAATATGCTTGGATTGCTATATACTTTCCTCTTAAGACTGCTTTTGCTGTGTCCCACAGAAGTTGGGGCTTAGTGTTGTTGTTGTCATTTGTTTCCATATATTGCTGGATCTCCATTTTGATTTGGTCATTGATCCATTGATTATTTAGGAGCGTGTTGTTAAGCCTCCATGTGTTTGTGAGCCTCTTTGCTTTCTTTGTACAGTTTATTTCTAGTTTTATGCCTTTGTGGTCTGAAAAGTTGGTTGGTAGGATTTCAATGTTTTGGAATTTTCTGAGGCTCTTTTTGTGGCCTAGTATGTGGTCTATTCTGGAGTACGTTCCATGTGCACTTGAGAAGAATGTATATCCTGTTGCTTTTGGATGTAGAGTTCTATAGATGTCTATTAGGTCCATCTGCTCTACTGTGTTGTTCAGTGCTTCCGTGTCCTTACTTATTTTCTGCCCAGTGGATCTATCCTTTGGGGTGAGTGGTGTGTTGAAGTCTCCTAGAATGAATGCATTGCAGAGTATTTCCCCCTTTAGTTCTGTTAGTATTTGTTTCACATATGCTGGTGCTCCTGTGTTGGGTGCATATATATTTAGAATGGTTATATCCTCTTGTTGGACTGAGCCGTTTATCATTATGTAGTGTCCTTCTTTATCTCTTGTTACTTTCTTTGTTTTGAAGTCTATTTTGTCTGATATTAGTACTGCAACCCCTGCTTTCTTCTCACTGTTGTTTGCTTGAAATATGTTTTTCCATCCCTTGACTTTTAGTCTGTACATGTCTTTGGGTTTGAGGTGAGTTTCTTGTAAGCAGCATATACATGGGTCTTGTTTTTTTACCCATTCTGTTACTCTATGTCTTTTGATTGGTGCATGCAGCCCATTAACATTTAGGGTGACTATTGAAAGATATGTACTTATTGCCATTGCAGGTTTTAAATTCGTGGTTCCCATAGGTTCAAAGTTAGCCTCTTTAGTATCTTACTGCCTAACTTAGCTCGCTTATTGAGCTGTTATATACACTGTCTGGAGATTCTTTTCTTCTCTCCCTTCTTGTTCCTCCTCCTCGATTCTTCATATGTTGGGTGCTTTGTGCTGTGCTCTTTCGAGGAGTGCTCCCATCTAGAGCAGTCCCTATAAGATGTTCTGTAGAGGTGGTTTGTGGAAAGCAAATTCCCTCAGCTTTTGTTTGTCTGGGAGTTGTTTAATCCCACCGTCATATTTGAATGATAGTCGTGCTGGATACAGTATCCTTGGTTCAAGGCCCTTCTGTTTCATTGTATTAAATATATCATGCCATTCTCTTCTGGCCTGTAGGGTTTCTGTCGAGAAGTCTGATGTTAGCCTGATGGGTTTTCCTTTATAGGTGACCTTTTTCTCTCTAGCTGCCTTTAACACTCTTTCCTTGTCCTTGATCTTTGCCATTTTAATTATTATGTGTCTTGGTGTTGTCCTCCTTGGATCCTTTCTGTTGGGGGTTCTGTGTATTTCCGTGGTCTGTTCGATTATTTCCTCCCCCAGTTTGGGGAAGTTTTCAGCAATTATTTCTTCTAGGATACTTTCCATCTCTTTTCCTCTCTCTTCTTCTGGAACCCCTGTAATATGGATATTGTTCCTTTTGGATTGGTCACACAGTTCTCTTAATATTGTTTCATTCCTGGAGATCCTTTTGTCTCTCTCTATGTCAGCTTCTATGCGTTCCTGTTCTCTGGTTTCAATTCCGTCAGTGGCCTCTTGCATCCTATCCATTCTGCTTATAAACCCTTCCAGAGTTTGTTTCATTTCTGTGATCTCCTTTCTGGCATCTGTGATCTCCCTCCGGACTTCATCCCATTTCTCTTGCGTATTTCTCTGCATCTCTGTCAGCATGTTTATGATTCTTATTTTGAATTCTTTGTCAGGAAGACTGGTTAGGTCTGTCTCCTTCTCTGGTGTTGTCTCTGTGATCTTTGTCTGCCTGTAGCTTTGCCTTTTCATGGTGATAGGAATAGTTTGCAGAGCTGGGACGAGTGACGGCTGGAAGAACTTCCCTTCTTGTTGTTTTGTGGCCCTCCTCTCCTGGGTGAACAGCGACCTCTAGTGGCTTGTGCTGGGCAGCTGCACGCAGACAGGGCTTCTGCTTCCTGCCCGGCCACTGTGGAGTTTATCTCCGCTGTTGCTGTGGGCGTGGCCTGGTTCGGGCTTCTGCTCCAAAGTGGTGGAGTTGCGTTGGAGGGGGAGTGGCCTGGAGGCTATTTATCTCCATAAGGGGCCTCCTTGCTCCCTGCAGCCCAGGGGTTAGGGTGCCCAGACATCCCCGGATTCCCTACCTCTGGATTAAGTGTCCCGCCCTGCCCCTTTAAGACTGCCAAAAAGCACCCACGAAAACAAAACAACAACCACCCAAAAAAAAAAAATTTTTTAAGTTAAAAAAAAAAAAAAAAGGTGGCAGCTCGTTTTTCTTTATTCTCCGGCGCCAGCCTCTGGCATCTGCTCACTGGTCTTGCTGCCCTGTTTCCCTAGCATTGGGGTCCCTATCCCTTTAAGACTTCCAAAAAGCGCTCGCCAAAACAAAACAGCAAAAAATAATAATAATAATAATAATTATTGATCGCTCGCTTTTCTTATTTCCTCTGGCACCCGGCCTCCAGTGCCCGCTCACTGTTCTTGCTGCCCTGGTTTCCTAGTATCCAGTGCCCCCTGCGCACGCACTGTGTCTGCACTCTGGCCCGGATGGCTGGGGCTGGGTGTTCGGCAGTCCTGGGCTCCGTCTCCCTCCCGCTCTGCCTATTCTTCTCCCGCCGGGAGTTGGGGGGATGGGCACTCGGCTCCCGCCGGGCCGGAGCTTGTATCTTACCCCCTTCGTGAGGCGCTGGGTTCTCTCAGGTGCGGATGTGGTCTGGATATTGTCCTGTGTCCTCTGGTCTTTATTCTAGGAAGGGTTGTCTTTGTTATATTTTCACAGATATATGTGGTTTTGGGAGGAGATTTCTGCTGCTCTTCTCACGCCGCCATCTTCCGCCCATCTTTTCTTTTCTGTGGGTCAGCGCAGCCCACCCGCTTCCACTGCGAGGGTCAGAGGCGCCGGCCGCGGCGGCAGTCACGTGCCCCTCACGCCCAATCACCAGCCTCTGCCTAAGGGAGGCGGGCAGGTGGGGGTGAGCCGGGAGCCACTGGCAGCACCACCCCTATCGCCGTCCTCGCTTCTCCCCGGGTCCTGCTCACCTGGCCCATGCTCGCCGCTGCAGCCGCTACCTCTGTGCTGCTACAAGAAATATTAACCAAAAATAAAACTACTGAGTCCTATGAGCCTTTCTAGCAAATCACTGAAACTGGAGATAGTTTGGGGTATCTCTGACATAAGGTGCTTATTCACCTAGACACAGGTAACTCCAGTGGTCAAAGAATATCTAGCTCCTAGAGTAGGGGTAGGCAGGAATAGCCTCTACTTCACGTATGTGGTTATTCCACACTACCCAAAGGTCCTCTACAGCCCATTCAAAACTTGGAACATGTCTAGGAAGTGAAAAATTCATTTATTCATGTAACAAATATTTGTTCACTATAGGTAGGTGCTACAGTATGCCAGGCACTATTGTCTCACACTGAGGACAGGCCTGGAAATCCCAAAGTATTACTCTATCCTATGCTGACCACCAAATTCTACATTATGGATCTTTTTTCCTTCCTAAAGTTGTAACACCATATTGGAAGTGGTAGACATCCTCACTAAGATGGTATGTTTATCCCCTTTCTTGGATCCCCATCCACAACAACTACTGTCACATTATTTATCAAAGAAGTATTCCATATCCACAAACTTTAAAATAACCTGAAATATGACCACGACCCTCACTTAATATCCAATATGGAAAACACTATTCAGAGCCCTCCATCTGTGGATCCATCTCTATGTCACCCAGTACCTGCAGAACAACAGGTAAAGCAACAGGCACACATGATCCAAATTCTGTAAGTGTACATGCACTGCTATACCTCCTCAAACAATATAACTAGTTCTACTCTACCATACTGACTTTGTAAGAATTCACTATACTACCCAAACACTGACCCACGACTGTGGCTTTCACTTCCATAGCTTCCCCAGATCATTGAGCAAATACCATAATCCTGGCAGTTCCCATAGTACCCAGAAGAGGTAAAGGCCACTCAAGATCTACAAGGCAGTATGCTGAATAGCTCCATGGGAGATATAAAAGTGTGACATGCTGTCTTGCTGCCTTTCAGAAACATTAGCATCAACCAACCCTGACAATAATATCTGTAGCTATTGAAGACCAAGCTAACCTTTCCATTTCCAATTGCTTCCCACCCAAACAGTTTTAATATCTCCTTCTCCACTCCCTGATAGGTCCTATCCATCAAAGCCATCCCATACCTCTCCACCTGCCTGAGAAACTCCATATAGAGACCCAGAATACATGGTAAAACAAATATTAGACTCCCACTGATACTAATCAGTCTAATAGTGCAACTGCAGAGCAATTATGGGAGCTTTCCGTCACCATAAAACACTCCAGAATAAGTCATCATTTTCCTTCAGGCAAACCTAGAAACAGTATGACCTAATCCAAGAATGGATAGTGTCTGCTCTTCCATTATTCCTTTAATATGACTGATTCACAAGAGTATCACACCTCAGCTGATGAATAAAACCAAGCTCCGAACACTAACAGGCATTCTAGCAATCACCTCAGACCACCCTCACTATGTCTTAATACACATTTTCATTCTGCCATGCTTTCTGACTACCCAAACCACCTACCCACCCCACCTGCTGCTGTCATTAATCCCAAATTATATGCATTTGTTCTTGCTCTCATCTTTTAATCTCCTTGGCTCTGGGTGTCTGGCTCTGTGTCTTGGCTTCAAATTCCTGCCTCTAGCACTCTTTAATTTGGAATAACCTCTAGTCAATACTCCCTGCTTCTTAGCCCTCATCATTCCTATATTGTTTTCAGCTCAGCTTGTTATCTGGTTTGGGCATCCTAAGATGCCTTGGGTAAAAGCTGCCTACTCCCATGTTGAGCCCCATGAGACACCCATATCCAACCTGGTAAGTCTCCACTTATTTCCTTAAAGAGGCTGTATGAGATTTTGGTCCTCTAGTCTTGATGTCTGTAGTGGACTTTGTTGTTTGAACCTTGTCTTTCTCTTAGACCAATGAATGGGACACTTTTTTCAAAAAGAGCAAGGTAGTAAAAGTTTTAGGCTTTCAATGTCATATGATCTCTGTCACAACTACTCAACTGTGCTGTTATAGTGCAAAAGTAACCAAACACTATAGTTAAACAAATGGACATAAATGTGCTTCAATAACACTTTATTTATTTAAAAAAAGCCAGTGGATTGTCTCTCTCACTTTTGGTGTCCATACTATTGTGGAGGAGCTATCCCTATTATAAGCTCTTTGCCCCAGCCTATTTGATTGGTTCTTAGGCTACCATAAAAGAGGAGGATTTAGACAAAATTCATCATGTCTAAAAATTAAAGTTACCATCTTCAACTACCAAAGCTGCTCCTCTCACCATATCCTCAATCATGGTTACTGACAACACTGTTCTTCCAGACACTGAAGTTCGAAATGTAGTTGTTAGCTATGACTTATCCCTCTTTACTTGCCAATTGGTCAACAAGTTCTGTTGGTTCTTTCCCCGAACACCCTTACATTTTCCCCTTCTTCTCCTTCTGCACTTTCCCTATCACCTCTTGACTAGACTACTGCAATATCTTCCAGAAAGACTAGATTACCTGCAGTCCCACATATATGCTGTAATGTTTCACAAATCCACTACATATTTTTTTCTTCTTGGAAATTTGTCTCTCCCTTACCTCTTATCCCCATCTCATATCTTCTTAGTAAACTCTAATTCACTATTCAAAAATCAACTCAGACATTCACTTTCACATTTAATCATTCCTCTTCAAGGCTACTTGGTTTAAATAGTATACCTTTGACATTCCCAAGAGATATGTTCCAAGAGCCCCAAATTCAAGAATAACAGAAAATTTAGAGAGAGAGATGATAGCATAGGAGTTTCTCCACACATATCCCTGCACAGCAACAATAATTTGGTAGCAATGCATGAAAAGCAAAAGTCCCTTTGTGAGAGTGCTGGGATCCAGGTAGAAGACTGCAAAATTTCAGTAGAGCCCAACATCAAGGAAGGTCATTTTGAGAGGGCAGTCGTACAACCCTATTTGGTCTTGGTCCTGGAATTATCACTATCTGCCAAGGGAACCAGGAGGACCCTTGGGACATGCTCACCCATGCCTTGGATAACAGGCTTACCAAACTCAGTTCAACTGCAGGTCCTGAGGCAGCCTTGTGATTCAGCTCCATCTTCTCTCAACTGTGGTCCAAGATCAGTCCTTCTAACCTAGGGAACTGGGAGGAGTCATACCCATCTATACCTGCAGAGCAGGCCTAAAGACCTCAGACTTGGCTGTGAACCTGTGACTTCTTTCAGCCATTCTCAGGCAAGTCTGGAGCCACTCCTTCCCACCCAAGAAATTTTCCAGTGACCAGGGAGAAGCCCTCTGCAGGGCCCAGCAGGATTTACACCTGTCTGTGTATACAGTAATAGGCCCGCCACCTGTGGATCCTGAAATATAATGTTGTACCAACAGCAGCCCTACTGACCAAGGTCCTGGAGGCAGTTTCACCAGTCCAGGGACCAGGAAGGATCCACACCTACCTAAGCCCTTGGTAACAAGCCTGCTAACCATGGACCCCACCATGAATCCAGCAACAGCCACATCACCTACTCCAACCCTACTCAACTGAGATCCCAGAGGCAATACCATCAGCCCAGAGACCCAAGAAAAGAAGGTCTTTACCTACTAAAACCGGTCTTTAAAGACTGGAAAAGGTGTTTGCCCCTTTAAATGCACAGACACCAACATAAGGCTACATGGGTCATGAAGAACCAGTCAAATATGATGCAACCAAAAGAAACCAATAAAGCTCCAGACACTGATTCTAAAGAAAAGGACATCTATGAATTGCCTGACAAAGAATACAAAATAATCATCTTACAGAAACCAAATGAGATGTAAGGAAACACAGACAACTAAACAAAATTAGAAAAAAATGCATGAATAACACTAATCAACAAGGTGAAAATCAAAATGACAATGAGATACCACCTCACACCAGTCAGAATGGCTGCTGTCCAAAAGATAAGAAATAACAAGTATTGGTGATGATGAGGAGAAAAGGAAGCCCTTGTACACTGTTGGTGGGAATGTAATTAGCCCAGCCATTATGGAAAACAGTATGAAGGTTCCTCAAAAAGCTAAAAATAGAAATACCATATCACTCAGTAATTCCACTTCTGGGAATATGCCCAAAGAAAACAAATCACTGATTCAAAAAGATATATGCATTCTTATGATTATTGCTGCAATATTTACAATAGCCAAGATACGCTGGGCAATACTTTTTTGTATCTGTTTCCTCAGGCAAGGGCAACAAAAGCAAAAATAAATGAGTGGGACTACATCAAACTAAAAAGCTTTTGCACAGAAAAGGAAACCATCAACAAAATGAAAAGGCAACTCACTGAATGGGAGAAGATATTTGCAAATGATATAACCAATATGGGGTTAATATCCAAAATATATAAAGACTCATATAACTCAATATCAAAAACACAAACAATGCAATTAAAAAATGGGCAGAGGACCTGAATAGACATTTCTCCAAAGAAGGGATACAGAAGAAGGCCAACAGGCACATGAAAAGATGCTCCACATCACTAATCATCAGGGAAATGCAAATCAAAACCACAACAAGGTATCACCTTACATCTGTTAGAACGGTGATTATCAAAAAGACTAAAAACAAGTATTGGTGAGGAGAAAAGGGAGCCCCTGTTGCACTGTTGATGGGAATGCAAAATGCTGCAGCCAGTATGGAAGACAGTATGGTGGTTCCTCAAAAATCTAAAAATAGAATTATCATACAATCCAGCAATTCCACTTCTGGGTATTTATCTAAAGAAAACAAAAACACTATTTTGAAAAGATACTTACACCCGTATGTTTATCCCTGCATTATTAACAACAGCCAAGATATGGAGGCAACCAAAGGGTCCATCAATACATGAATGAATAAAGATGGGGTACATTTATACAATAATCCTCAGTCATAGAAAAGAATGAAATCATGCTATTTTGGCACAACATGAGTGTATCTAGAGGGTATTATACTAAGTGAAGTAAGCTAGACAAAGAAAGACAAATACTGTATGGTTTCACTTATATGTGGAATCTAAAAACACAAAATGAACAAAGCAGAAATAGACTCATAGAACAGGCAAAAGACTGATGGTTGCCATGGGGGAGGAGAATGGGGGTTTGGTGAAATAGGTGAAGGAGATAGAGAGGTGCAAAATTCCAAGTAAAATAAATTAGTCACAGAGATAAAACTACCACATAGGGAATATAGTTAATGATATGGTAATATCTTTTTATGTTGACAGATGATAACTACACATACTGGGGTGACCGTTTAATAATGTAAACTGTTGAATCACTATGTTGTACTCCTGAAACCAATATAACATTGTATATCAACTATACTTAAAAATGCATGAATAAAATGAGAATTTTACCATCCAGAAGCTGTGGTGCCAGCCCTGACCCCAGCCCTCCAACCCCAGACTCATCTGTCCATGCAGCACCCACAGACTCGTACTGGTGTCGGATGCGAGAGCCTGTGCTTAAGTAAGAAAGCAGGCCTTACTGGAGACAATTCAAGCAAACCTTGGACAACTATTTTTCCAGAACAGAAAGGAAACTCATGCATCAGAAAATGTGACTAATAAGCATACCAAAAGAATATGGCTTCACAAATACCAGAATCTGATCAGATAAAACAGTTTAAGGAATTTCTCAGAACCTACAATAAACTTACAGAAACCTGCTTTTTGGACTGTGTTAAAGACTTCACAACAAGAGAAGTGAAACCTGAAGAGACCATCTGTTCAGAACATTGCTTACAGAAATATTTAAAAATGACACAAAGGATATCTATGAGATTCCAGGAATATCATATTCAGCAGAATGAAGCCCTAGCAGCCAAAGCAGGACTCCTTGGCCAACCACGATAAAGAAGTCCCAACGGATGGACTCCTGATCAAAGATTGCCAGCAGTGTTGCCTGGAAAGTGAGGATTCATCTGATAGAATCCCCTGAAAGCATGAGCTGCCATGTTAAACCATCTGTCATGACTGTTTGGCAAATGGAAACCACTGAAGAAACAAAATTGCTATTCACTAGGAATAATCAAAATAGGAGGTCTTATTGTTCAATGAAAATAATAAGATGAAACATTTGTTAAGGTCTTAAGATTCAGAAGCTCGGTCTCTTGATTAGAAAAATAAACCATTATTTCGTCAATTGTGAATGTTACTTTTAAAGCAAAATATGTGTTCTATCATGTATGAGACAGAGAAAAAGTTTTATTACTAAAAGTAAAATAAATGGAAGTATCACTGAGCAGTTGTTTATACTATATAGTACCATAGTATTCTGACTGGACTGAGGATACGTTGAAATGTTTTTCAATCAGGATCATCCTCCAAATATTCCTGTTCATTCATGTCTGCCTCAAATTGCTGGTAAATACATAAAGTAGTTACTTGCTAATCATTTCAATGCATGATCCTTTTCTTGCCTCCCTTCTTGTGTCAGGGTGGACATTACACATTCTTATCCTAGCTACATTTTCACATATCTTCAGGAAACATTCCATCTGAGACTAGCTTGGGAATATTTAAGACCTTATGCTCTACTGGAGACTGTTGTTTTGTGTCTTGTTCAAAGTTGAGAGTCCATTATGAATGATTCTGAGTCAGACCAACAAACAATATTCAGTGTATTCTCAGCCATGACATGATCAGTGTAATAAAAAGTGAACCAAAGTTAAAGTAGTGTCTTATGACCAAATGAACTCTAAATCAAATCCTTTCCTGCATTTGCAGGAACTTCTAGTTGATGCATAAGTATAACAAGCAGTTTAGTAAATGTAAATGAACTAATACCTACTAATAAATTGGCTATGGATGGATTTCACTTGATATCAATCTAAAAATAACATAAGTAGCCTATATGTAAAAATTTTTGGAAGTGATTTTTATGTTTTGTCATATGAGAAAGTAGAAGTAATGTTCTGCTTGGATAATTTATGGCTTTCTATATTACATCTAATTTTTAAGCCACTAGATCATTTAACTTACAGGCCCCTTAAAATGAAGTAATTAAGCCTCTTCTTTCACATACTTTTGATGCCATAATTACAGTCAATAATTTTAGACTTAAGGTTTGTGTCTAGACACCTAATTTTACATTTTCAACATAAATGTTCATTGCTGGGTTTTTAGTAACTTTTCTTAGACATTTAAAGAAGGCATTTATTAAATGAAATATATTAGTATTTCACAAAAAGGTTTATTTTAAAAGCATGGCCATATAGAGATGACAGAATAAATCAAAATATTTTGTATTGAACCTTTTAAAGAAAAAGATTAAACAGTGACTGCTTTCAAGCTGATGGAACTAATGTGATACAAAAACAATTTGATTAACTCAACCAATAAACAATCAAATCAGTTAATCAAAAATAAAAAATAATAAATAAATAAATGAGAATTTTAATAAATGAATAAAAACTATAAAAATGAAACAAACAGAAATCCTGAAGCTGAAGAATACAATGACAAGAACTGAAAAGTTCAATATAGAGCTTCAACATAACACTCAATTATGCAGAAGTAAGAACCAGCAAACTTGAAGACAAGTCATTTGAAATTAGCTAAAGGAACAAAAAGAAAAATAATTAAAAGGGTGAAGAAAGTACACAGGACCTGTAAGACACCACAAGCATAAAAATACATGCATTATGGGAATCAAAAAAGGGAAGGAGAAAGAGAAAGAGATAGGAAGCTTATGTAAAGAAATAATGGCTGAATGGATCAAAGACCTGAATGTAAAACATGAAACCATAAAACTTTTAGAAGAAAACCTAGGTAAAATCTCTTGAGCATAAGTATGAGCAATTTCTTCCCGGACACATCTCCTCAGGCAATGGAAAGAAAATAAAAAACGAGCAAGTGGGACTACATCAAATTCAAAAGATTCTTTACAGCAAAGGGCGCCATCAGCAGAACAAAAAGGCTACCTACAGTATGGGAGAATATATTCATAAATAATTCATCTGATAAGGGGTTAACACCCAAAATATATGAAGAACACCTATGTCTCAACACCCAGAAAACAAATAACCCAATTAAAAAATGGGTGGAGGACCTGAACAGACATTTCTCCAAAGAAGAAATACAAATGTCCAAGAGGCACATGAAAAGATGCTCCACATAACTAATCATCAGGGAAATGCAAATCAAAACCACAATAAGATACCATCTCACACCAGTTAGAATGGCCACTAAAAGGTAAGAAATAAAAGGGTTGATGAGGATGTGGAGAAATGGGAACCCTCCTATGCTGCTGTTGGAAATGTCAATTGGTGCAGCCACTGTGGAATGCATCATGAAGGTTCTTCAAAAGACTGAAAAGAGAAATACATGTGACCCAGTAATTCCACTTCTAGGAATTTTCCTGAAGAAAACAAAATCCCTGATCCAAAAAGATATATACATCCCTATATTTACCCCTGTATTATTTACAGTAGCCAAGATATGGAAGCAACCTAAGTGTCCATTGACAGATGAGTGGATAAAGAACAGGTGGTACATATACACAATGGAGTATTCTTTCATAAAAAAGAGAAATCCTGTCATTTGCAACAACATGGATGGATCTAGAGGGTATTATGCTTAGTGAAATAAGCCAAGTGGAAAAAGACAAATGCTTTATGATTTCACTTATTTTTGGAATATAAAAACAAAACAAAACAAAACAAAATGAAGAAAATAGCAGTAGACTCACAGACATTGAGAAGTGACTGATGGTTATCATGGGGGAGTAGTTGCAGAGGGTGGGTAGGGAGTGTGAGGGGGATAAAAGGGCACAAAAATTCTCAATCATAATGTAACTTGGTCATGGAGATAGTAGTACAGCATGGAGAATATAGTCAATGATTCTGTAATATTTTCCTATGTTGACAGTAACTGCATTAATGGTGGTAAAGATTTAAAAATATGTGCAACTGTTGAACCACTCTGTTGTATATTTGAAACCAATATAAGACTATATATGAATGATACCTTAATAAAAATAAGCAAATAATGACTGAACACTTCCCAAATCTTAAGGTAGATATTGACATCCAGACTCATGAAGCTCAAATATTCCCAAGAAAGATCAACTAAGGATTATCCCAAGACACATTACAATTAAATTGTAAAATGTCTAAAACAAAGACAGAATTTTGCAGCAGCAAGATAAAAGCAGTGTATAACACACAAGGGAACCCCAATAAGTCTATCAGCAGACTTCCTAGCCAAAACCTTGCAGGATGGAAAGGAGTGGGGTATGTTCAAAGTACTCAAGGAAGAAGTAGACACATATTCCATACCAAATATATGAAACACTATACCCAGAAAAGCTGTCATTCAGACAAGAAGGAGAGACAAAGACACTCCCAGATAAACTAGAGCTGAGGAAGATCATCACTACTAGACCTGTCTTACAAGGAATGCTAAAGAGAGTTCTTAAAATTGAAATGAAAGGAAGCTAAGGAAAAACATGAAAACATATGGAAGTATAAAATTCACTGGGAAAGGCAAATAAATAATCAAGTTCAGAACACTCTAATACTGTAATAGCGTTATCTAAATCACTGAACTATAGAATAAAAGTGAAAAGACAAAAGTATTAAAAACAACTACAAATGCAATAATTTGTTAATTGGTACACCATATAAAAAGATGTGAAGGGTAGTATCAATAGCATAAAATGTGGGAGGGGAGTAAAAGTATTAAGTTTTTGCAAGTGGGTGATGTTAAGTCATTTAAAACAGAAGTTATAATTATAAGATGTTTTATGTAAGCCCCATGTTACCTACAAAAAAAACCCCTCTGGTATATACAAAAATAATAAAGAGAAAGGAATCAAAGCATGCCACTAGAGAAATTAACAAACCAGAGGAAGACAGCAAGAGAGGATAAAAAGAACAAAGAAACCTTAAAAAGTCATAAAATAAAGGGAAAAATGGTGATAGTGGGTCCCTAGCTATCAATTATTAAATGAAAATGTATTAAATTCTCCAATCAAAAGACATGGAGTGGCTGAATATATTTTAGAAAACAAGATCCAACAGTATGCTGCCTATAAGAGATTCACTTTAGCTTTAAGTGTACATGTTTAAAAGTGAAGAGATGGAAAAGGAGCCAAGATGGCGGCATGAGTAGGACAACAGAAATATCCTCCCACAAACATATATATTTTTGAAAATACAACAAATACAACTATTTCCAAAAGAGAGACCAGGAGACACAGGACAACAGGCAGGCTACATCTACACCTGTGAGAACCCAGCGCCTCGCGAAGGGAGTAAGATACAAGTCGCAGCCCAGCGGGACCCAAGCACCCCTCAGCCCAACTCCCAGCGGGAGGAGAGGAGACAGAGCAGGGAGGGACAGAGAGCCCAGGACTGCTAAATACCCAGCCCTAGTCATCTGCACTGGGAGCGCAGACACACAGTGAATGGTGTGCTGGATACTAGGGAAATGGGACAGTAAAATCTGCGAGTGGGTCCCCGCAGCCGGTGTCCCTGGGACAAAAGAAAAGCAAGTGCTCTTTGAAAGTCTTAAAGGGACAGGGGCCTCACACCTGGATGAAAGTGTCCCGGCACACTCAGCCTAGGAGCTGGGAATCCCAGGGAACTCCAGGCGCCCTAACCCCCTGGGCAGCAGCACAGCTAGGAGAACCCTCACAACAATAAACAGCCTCCCACCCGTTCCCCTCCAGCATGCCCCACCAAGCGGAGCAGCAGCCTGAAAGTGGCCACACCCACAGCAACTGCACAGAGCTCCACAGTGGCCCAGGTAAGAATCAGAGACCCTGTCTGCACACAACTGCCCAACACAAGCATCTAGGAGTTGGTGTTCTCCCAGGAGAGGAACGCGAGGAGCAAGCAGGAAGGGATTTTGTTCTCCCAGCTGACACATGCACCATCTACCCATCACCATGAAAAGGCAGAAGAATTTGATTCAGACCAGAATCACACAGATATCCCCTGAGAGGGAACCTGGGGAGATAGACCTAACCAATCTTCCTGAAAAAAGAATTCAAAATAAAGGTCATAACCATGCTGATGGACTTGAAGAGAAATATGCAAGAGCTAAGGAGGGAGAATGCAGAAATAAAACAATCTCTGGAAGGACTTAAAAGCAGAAAGGACGAGATGCAAGAGGCCATTGATGGAATAGAAATCAGAGAACAGGAACACAGAGAAGCTGACACAGAGAGAGATAAAAGGATCTCCAGGAATGAAAGAATATTAAGAGAACTGTGTGACCAATTGAAATGGAACAATAGGGGAACTAGAAGAAGAATAGAGATAAAAAGGGATAGAAAGTGTCTTTGAAGAAATAATTGCTGAAAATTTCCCCAAACTGGGGGAGGAAATAACCTCTAAGACCACAGAAGCACACAGAAATCCCAAAACAAGGGATCCAAGGAGGACAACACCAAGACACATAATAATTAAAATGGCAAAGATCAAAGACAAGGACAGAGTACTAAAGGCAGCCAGAGAGAGAAAAAAGGTCACCTACAAAGGAAAACCCATCAGGTTATCATCAGATTTCTCAACAGAAAACTTACAGGCCAGAAGAGAATGGCATGATATATTTAATGCAATGAAACAGAAGGGTCTTGAACCAAGGATACTGTATCCTGCACGATTATCATTTAAATATGAAGGAGGAATTAAACAATTCTAAGACAAGCAAAAGTTGAGGGAATTTGCTTCACACAAACCACCTCTACAGGGTATTTTAGAGGGACTGCTCTAGATGGAAGCACTCCGAAGGCCAAACAGATGCCATCAGAGAAAATAAAATCACAAAAAGAAAGCGGAACAATAAAAAACTAACTAAAGGCAAAAAATAAAATCAACTACCCACAAAAACAGTCAAAGGAAACACAAAAGAGCACAAAACAAAAAAACACCTAACATACAAAGAATGGAGGAGGAGTAGTAAGAAGGGAGACAAACAAAGAATCATCAGAGTGTTTATAATAGCTCAATAAGCGAGTTAAGTTCGACAGTAAGACAGTAAAGAAGCTAACCTTGAACTTTTGGTAACCAAGAATCTAAAGCCTGCAATGGCAATAAGTACATAACTTTCAATAATCATCCTAAATGTAAATGGACTGAATGAACCAATCAAAGACACAGAATAATAGAATGTATAAAAAAGCAAGAGCCATATATAGGCTGCTTACAAGAGACTCACCTCAAACACAAAGATATGCACAGACTAAAAGTCAAGGGATGGAAAAATATATTTCATGCAAACAACAAAGAGAAAAAAGCAGGTCTTGCAGTACTAGTATCAGACAAAATAGACTTCAAAACAAAGAAATAAAAAGAGACAAAGAAGGACACTACATAATGATGAAGGGGTCAGTCGAACAAGAGGATATAACCATTATAAATATATATGCACCCAATACAGGGGCATCTACATATGTGAAACAAATCTTAACAGAATTAAAGGAGGAA
Organism: Manis pentadactyla; assembly: GCF_030020395.1. Taxonomy (NCBI): domain Eukaryota; kingdom Metazoa; phylum Chordata; class Mammalia; order Pholidota; family Manidae; genus Manis; species Manis pentadactyla. Next base: position 68,202,270 of record NC_080038.1, on the reverse strand, counting down.
AAAGAATGCAATGCATTCAAATTAGGAGACTTCAACACACCACACACTCCAAAGGACAGATACATCAGACAGAAAATAAGTAAGGACACAGAGGCACTGAACAACACACTAGAACAGATGAACCTAATAGACATCTATAGAACTCTACATCCAAAAGCAACAGGATACACATTCTTCTCAAGTGCACATGGAACATTCTCCAGAATAGACCACATACTAGGCCACAAAAAGAGCCTCAGTAAATTCAAAAAGATTGAAATCCTACCAACCAACTTCTCAGACCACAAAGGTATAAAACTAGAAATAAATTCTACAAAGAAAGCAAAAAGGCTCACAAACACATGGAGGCTTAACATGCTCCTAAATAATTAATGGATCAACGACCAAATCAAAATAGAAATCCAGCAATATATGGAAACAAATGACAACAAAAACACAAAGCCCCAACATCTGTGGGACACAGCGAAAGAAGTCTTAAGAGGAAAGTATATAGCAATCCAGGCATATTTAAACAAGGAAGAAAAATCCCAAACGAATAAAGACACAATTATCGAAACTGGAAAAAGAACAAATGAGTCCTAAAGTCAACAGAAGGAGGGACATAATAAAGATCAGAGAAGAAATAAATAAAATTGAGAAGAATAAAACAATGGGAAAAATCAATGAAACCAAGAGCTGGTTCTTTGAGAAAATAAACGAAATAGATAAACCCCTAACCAGATTTATAAAAAGAAAAAGAGAATCTGCACACATCAACAGAATCAGAAATGAGAAAGGAGAAATCATGACAGACCCCAAAGAAATACAAAGAATTATTGGAGATTACTACAAAAAACTACATGCCAACAAGCTGGAAAACCTAGAAGAAATGGACAACTTCATAGAAAAATACAACCTTCCAAGACTGACCAAGGAAGAAACACAAAATCTAAACAGATCAATTACCAGCAACGAAAATTGAAGCGGTAATCAAAAAACTACCTAAGAGCAAAACCCCCGAGCCAGATGGATTTACCTCGGAATTTTATCAGACATACAGAGATGACATAATACCCATTCTCCTCAAAGTTTTCCAAAAAATAGAAGAGGAGGGAATACTCCCAAACTCATTGTATGAAGCCAACATCACCCTAATACCAAAACCAGGCAAAGACGCCACCAAAAAAGAAAATTACAGACCAATATCCCTGATGAACATAGATGCAGAAATACTCAACAAAATATTACCAAACCGAATTCAAAAGTACAGCAAGAGGATCATACACTATGATCAAGAGGGAATAATCTCAGGGATGCAAGGATGGTACAACATTCGAAAATCCAACAACATCATCCACCACATCAACAAAAAGAAGGACAAAAACCACATGATCATCTCCATAGATGCTGAAAAAGCATTCGAAAAAATTCAACATCCATTCATGATAAAAACTCTCAGCAAAATGGGTATACAGGGCAAATAACTCAACATAATAAAGGCCATATGTGATAAGCCCACAGCCAACATCATACTGAACAGCGAGAAGCTGAAAGCTTTTCCTCTGAGATCAGGAAGAATACAGGGATGCCCACTCTCCCCACTCTTATTCAACATAGTACTGGAGGTCCTAGCCATGGCAATTAGACAAAACAAAGAAATACAAGGAATCCAGATCAGTAAAGAAGAAGTCAAACTGTCACTATTTGCAGATGACATGATACTGTACATAAAAGACCCTAAAGACTCCATTCCAAAACTACTAGAACTGATATCAGAATACAGCAAAGTTGCAGGATACAAAATTAACACACAGAAATATGAGGCTTTCCTATACACTAACAATGAACTAATAGAAAGAGAAATCAGAAAAACAATTCCATTCACAATTGCATCAAGAAGAATAAAATACGTAGGAATAAACCTAACCAAGGAAGTGAAAGACCTATACCCCCAAAACTACAAGACATTCTTAAGACAAATTAAAAAGGACACTAACAAATTGAAACACATCTCATGCTCTTGGATAGGAAGAATTAATATTGTCAAAATGGCCATCCTGCCCAAAGCAAACTTCAGATTCAATATAAGCCCTATCAAATTACCAACAGCATTCTTCAAAGAACTGGAACAAATAGTTCTAAAATTCGCATGGAACCACCAAAGACCCCGAATAGTCAACGCAATCCTGAGAAGGAAGGATAAAGTGGGAGGGATCTCACTCCCCAACTTCAAGCTCTACTACAAAGCCACAGTAATCAAGACAATTTGGTACTGGCACAAGAACAGAGCCACAGAGCAGTGGAACAGAATAGAGTCTCCAAACATTAACCCAAACATATATGGTCAATTAATATATGATAAAGGAGCCATGGACATACAATGGGGAAATGACAGCCTATTCAACAGCTGGTGTTGGCAAAACTGGACAGCTACATGTAAGAGAATGAAACTGGACCACTTTCTAACCCCATACACAAAAGTAAATTCTAAATGGATAAAAGACTTGAATGTAAGCCATGAAACCATAAAACTCTTAGGAAAAAACTCTTAGGCAAAAATCTCTTGGACATAAACATGAGTGACTTCTTCATGAACATATCTCCCTGGGCAAGGGAAACAAAAGCAAAAATGAACAAGTGGGACTATATCAAGCTGAAAAGCTTCTGTACAGCAAAGGACACCATCAAGAGAACAAAAAGGCATCCTACAGTATGGGAGAATATATTCATAAATGACAGATCTGATAAAGGGTTGACATCTAAAATACAAAAGAGCTCACACACCTCAGCAAATTGAACAGTCCAAATAAAAAATGGGCAGAGGAGCTGAACGGACAGTTCTCCAAAGAAGAAATTCAGATGGCCAACAGACACATGAAAAGATGCTCCACATCGCTAGTCATCAGAGAAATGCAAATTAAAACCACAGTGAGATATTACCTCACACCAGTAAGGATGGCCACCATCCAAAAGACAAACAACAACAAATGTTGGCAAGGTTGTGGAGAAAGGGGAACCCTCCTACACTACTGGTGGGAATGTGAATTAGTTCAACCATTGTGGAAAGCAGTATGGAGGTTCCTCAAAAAGCTCAATATAAAAATACCATTTGACCCAGGAATCCCACTTCTAGGAATTTACCCTAAGAATGCAGCAGCCCAATTTGAAAAAGACAGATGCACCCCTATGTTTATTGCAGCACTATTTACAATAGCCAATAAATGGAAGCAACCTAAGTGTCCATCAGTAGATGAATGGATAAAGATGTGGTACATATTCACAATGGAATATTATTCAGCCATAAGAAGAAAACAAATCCTACCATTTGCAACAACATGGATGGAGCTACAGGGTATTATAGTCAGTGAAATAAGCCAGGTGGAAAAAGACAAGTACCAAATTATTTCACTCATCTGTGGAGTATAAGAACAAAGGAAAAACTGAAGGAACAAAACAGTAGCAGAATCACAGAACCCAAGAAAGGACTTACAGTTACCAAAGAGAAAGGGACTGGAGAGGATGGGTGGGAAGGGAGGGAGAAGGGGGGGAAGAAGGAAGGGTGCCTTACATTTAGGGTGTATAATGTGTGTGGGGGCACATGGAGGGCTCTGCAACACAGAGAAGACAAATAGTGATTTTACAGCATCTTACTACACTGATGGACAATGACTAATGGGGTATGTGGGGGGTATTTGGTGAAGGGGGGAGTTTACATAATGTTCCTCCAAAAAAAAGTGCAGAGATGGAAAAAAGATATTTTAGTGAAACAGTAACCAAAAAAACATTGAAGTGTTTATACTTATATTAGACATAATAGACTTTATTTGAAAATCCATCAAAATAGATAATGGTCACTATATAATGATAAAGGAATCAATTCAGCAAGCGGATATAACAATTTTAAATATGAATGCAGCCAATATTGCATCACTTAAAAATGTAAAGGAAATATTGACAGAACTGAAGGAAGAAATAGAGAGCAATACAATGAAAGTAGGGGACTTCAATCCTCTACCTCAGGGAACTAGAAAAAACTAAGACTAAAGATAGCAGAAGGAAGGAAATAATCAAGAACAAAACAGGAAAAAACTAGACACTAGGAAGACAATAGAAAAGATTGATGAGACTTAAAGTTGGTTTGCTAAAAGATAAAAAAAATTAACAATATTTTAGCTACACTAACCAAGACAAAAGAGAGGGGTCCTAAATACACAAAATTGTAAATGAAAAGAGGAGATAATGCAACTGATAACAAGAACTAAAAAGGATCATAAGAGAATACTATGAAAGATTATACACCAACAAATTGGGCGACCTAGAAGATATGGATTAATTCCTAGAAATATAAAACCCACCAAGAACAAATCATAAAGAAATAGAAAATCTGAACATAACAATAATGTGTAAGGATTTTGATTTAGTAATCAAAAATCTGTCAACAAAGAAAAGTCCAGGGCAGGTGACTTCACTGTTAAGTTGTAACACTTCAAAAAGAATTAATGCTAATCTTTCTCAAAGTCTTTCAAAAAAATTGAACAAGATAGAACACTTCCAACCCATTTTAGAAAGCCAATATTACCCTGAAAGCAAAACAAAATAAGGACACTAAAAGAGAATAAAACTGCAGGCCAATATCCTTGATGAATATGGATTCAAAAGTGCTCAACAAAATAGTTTCAGACCAAATTCAACAGCACATAAAAAGGATCATATAACAAGATCAAGTGAAATTTATCTCTGGGAAATAAGGATGGTTCAACACACATAATTAATAAATATGATATACTACATTAACAGAATAAAGTAAAAATCATATGACCATCTCAACAGATACAGAAAAATCATTTGACAAAATTCAACACCTTTTCATGATAAAACTCTCAACAAATTATATGTAGAAAATATGTCCCTCAACATAGTAAAGGACATATATGAGAAGCCCACATCTAACATCATACCCAGTGGTGAAAATCTGAAAGCTTTTCCTTTAAGATAAGGAACAAGATGAGGATGCCCACTCTTAATCACTTCTATTCAATATAATACTGAAAGTCGTAGCCAGAACAACTAAGCAAGATAAAGAAATAAAAGGCACCCAAATAAAAAAGTTAGAATAAAATTGTCTATGTTTGCAGATGACACAATCTTATATATAGAAAACTCCAAAGACTCCACCAAAAACCTGTTAGAACTAACAAATTAATTTAGTGAAGTTGCAGGATACAAAATCATCATACAAAAACCAGTCACATCTCTGTATGCTAATAACAAACTATGTGAAAGGGAAATTAAGAAAACAATCCCATTTGCAATAGCATCAAAAAGAAAAAAAAATACCTAGAATTAATTTAACTGAGGAGATGAAAGATCTTTACACTGAACTGAGGGTATTGGTGAAAGAAATCTAAGAAGACACAAATAAATGGGAACATATTCCATAGTTATGGATTGGAGGAATTAATAATGTTAAAATGTCCATACTATCCAAAGGGATTATAAATTTAATGGAATTTCTATTAAAATTCAAGTGGTATTTTTCATAAAAATAGAAAAACTATTCCAAAATTCATGTAGAAACACAAAAGAGTCTGAATAACCAAAGCAAAATTGAGCAAGAAAAACAAAGCTGGAGGCATCACACTTCATGGTTTCAAATTCTGTTACAAAGCTATTATAATCAAAACAGTATGGTACTGGCATAAAGACAGACACATAGTTCAATGGAACAGAATAGAGAGTCCAGAACTCACACATATGAAGTCTACTAATCTTTTTTTAAGCATATAAATATTTATTACTACCATATTTTCACCATCAAAACTTGTGGTCCTGGTCTCTCCTTCTTGCCTTTGTATTAAGCCAAAAGAGAGACACTGGCTAGTTTGACAGCTTTAAAGCAGGCTCCAGGGATGTCACTAACAGCATGACCTTTGTGACCAAATCCAGCAACCAGAACTTCATCATGTTCCTCAATAAAATTCAAACAACCATCATTGGGTACAAAGGCTGTGATTTGTTTTTGCCTTTCTTGATCAGCTGGACCCTGACACACTTCCTGATGGCAGAATTTGGCTGACTGGCTTCAATCCCTACTTCTTCCAGCACAATTCCTTTTGTATGGAAGCATTTCCAAAAGGGCTGGCCTTCAGCCCTTTGTACTGTTTATCATGCCACTTCTGAACTCATTGGTGGCTATGGTTCTTTCTGGTAACACAAAGCAGTCTACTAATCTTTGACAAGGGTGCTAAGAATACACAAAGGGGAAAGACTAGTCTCTTTAATAAATTGTGCTTGGAAATCTGGATATCCACATGCAGAAGAATGAAAACATACCCTTACATTACATCATACACAAAATTCAACTCAAAATGGATCAAAGACTTAAACATATAACCTAAAACTGTAATATTCCTAGATGAAAACATAGGGAAAATTCTTCTTGGCATTGGTCTTGGCAATAAAACAGCAACCCACAGAGTAGGAAAAAAATATTTGCAAACCATATATCTGATAAGGCATTAATCTAAAAAATATATAAGGAATTTAAACAATTCAATAGCAAAAAATACATAATAACCTAATTTAAAATGTACAAAGTACTTGAATGCTGTTCCAAGGAAGACATGCAAATGGCCAACAGGTATATGAAAAGGTACTCAATATCACTAATCATCAAGGAAACGCAAATCAAAACTACAGCGAGATATCTCGTATTTGTTAGGATGGCTAATATCAAAAAGACAAGAGATAAATGTTGGGGAGGGCATAGAAAAAAGGGAACTTTTGTGTGCTGTTGTTGGGAATGTAACTTGGTAGTGCCATTATGGAAAACAGTATGGAGGTTCCTCAAAAAATTAAAAATAGAACTACCACATGGCAAATCCACTTCTAGATATATTTCCAAAGGAAAGGAAATTTGTGTTTCAAAGAGATATCTACACTCCTATGTTCACTGCAGCATTATTCACAGTCTTCAATATATGAAAACAACCTAGTGACCATGATGGAGGACTGGATAAAGAAATGTGATAAACACACACACACACACACACACACACACACACACACATAAAACAGGAAATCCTGCCATTTGCAACAACTTGTATGTACCTGTAGGACATTATGCTAAGTGAAATAAGCCAGACACAGACAAATACTAACATGATCTCATATATGGAATCTAAAAATGCTAAAATCATAGAAGCAAACAGTAGAGAGGTTGTTGCCATGGGCTAGGTTTAGGGGAGGAATGAGGAGATGTTGGTGTAAGTGTACAAACTTAATGTTATAAGATGAGTAAGTTATGGGGATCTAATGTACAACATGATGACTATAGTTAATAATACTATATTGTATATTTGAAATTTGCTACGTGTAGATCTTAAGTGTTTTTATCACAAAAATAATGGCAATTAAGGTGAGATATCATCTCATATACGTAAGAATGGCAATCAAGAAGACAAAAGATAAGTGTTGGCAATAATGTGGGGGAAAGGGAAACCTTGTGCACTGTTAGTAGGATTCTAAACTGGTTCAGCCACTATAGAGAACAGTATGGAGGTGCCCTATAAAATTAAAACCATAACTACCACATGACCCAGCAATTGCACTTCTGAATATATATCCAAAGAAAATGAAAACAGTTTACCAAAAAGCTTTATGCACTCCCATGTAATTGCAGCATTATTCACAATAGCCAAGATATGGAAACAACCTAAGTGCCTGTCAACGATGAATGTATTAATAAGAGGTGGTATATGTATATAACATTATTTGGCCATGAGGAAAAAGGAAATTCTTCCATTTGCAATAACATGGATCTTGAGGGCATTATGCTAAGTGTGATAAGTCAGACAGAGGAAAAACAAATAGTGTATGATATCTCATATGTGAAATCTAAAAACACTGAAATTGTAAAAGCAGAGAGTAAAATGGTGATTACCAGGGGCTTGGGGATAGGGGAATGAAGGAGATGTTGTTTAAAGGTACACACCTGCAACTAGCAGATAAATACATCCTGGAGACCTAACACAGTGATAGTATATAAACAGGAGACTTGCTAAGAGACTGGATCTTAATTGTTCCCAACACTTCAAGAAACTACAATTATTTGATGTGATAGATGTGTTAGCTCATGCTATAATGGCAATCATATTGCAATATAAGTGTATTAAATAAGTATGTTGCACACCTTAAATTTACAGTGTTGTATGTGAAATATATCTCAATTTAAAAAAAATTGTCAAAAACATGGTAAATATGTGAGGTGATGGATGTGTTAATTCGGTTGAGGTAATGCTTTCACAATGTATATATATATCAAATCATCACATTATGCATCTTACATACAATTTTCATTTGTCAATAATATCTCAATAAAGCTGGAAAAATAATATTTAAGTATACATGTCAGAACCTTAGGGCTTAAACAATTAATTGGGGTATTTAAATAAATATTTCAACTGAAATGGGTTTGTATTTCATTACATCAATAATTTGGTAATATCAACTATGGAGTTAATTTAATCTGAAAAGAAATAACAAAGTTCTCATCACTTCAGGAAATTTACTTCATATATAACCATGATCAAAGAACATGAATAAAGATCTTGTTGAAATTCTTGCTCCCAATACAGAATGTGAATCAAACATGGGTCTCAGCAAAATCACAAATTTCTTCATGTCATACACCTTTGAAAATCATTAAACAGTGAGCATCAAATCCATAAATGTCAAAAGCTTACTATATTTCTATTATTGTACTTGTATCACTAAACACCTATTGAGAACGTGTCACTGAATACCTGATGAGAACATGAGCTTCTTGGGAACAGGCCTCCTGCTTTGTCATTCCTTTCATACCAAAGTCGACCTAACACAAAGCAACCATTCCAAAAACATTCGTTGAATTAAATTGCTTCCTAACTGGTTTCTGCTACCAGGCTATCCTCCTCTCCAAACTCTTGCCAGTTCTTGTACAAAAATACATCTCTGATAACGTCATTCCATTGTTCCAAAACCTTTAATAGATGTTCAGAATCCGCTTTAGAGGATTATGTTCACACACCCTGACAGGGCATTATAAGGACCTTCACACCTCAGCCTATGTTCCCTCTCACTTCCAGTCTCTCTTATTCACACACCCTCTTATGCCATACTAGGTGCTCCTTGAACACTTTAGTTGTCATTACTGTATGCCTTTGCAAAATGCTGTTTCCAAGTCTAAAAGGTCCTTCCCTTCTCATCTGCCTAGCAAACTTATTATTAAAGCTCAGCTTAAATTTCACTACCTTTGTAGTTTTTCCCTACCCCTCACAGAACTAATGTCTCCCCCAACTGTTTTTCTGATCCAATATGCTTATTTATTCTGAAAATGGACTAAGCTAACTCAGGCAGAAGGGAAGAAGGGAAGAGGGGGCGCCCTGTCAATGGACTTACCCAAGCAGCGACTACGGCACTACGTGTTAAGCATATTGTCCAAGCAAGCAGCAGTGGGAGGATAGGGCTGGACGGCCTTTAAGTCTTGAGCTGCTAGGGCTCGCGTACTGCGTGTATGTGTGCTTGTGGCAGAGGTGGCGGGGGTGGGGTGGGAAGGGTGACAGGATGGAGAGACAGAGAGAGAGAGACAGAGATCAGACAGGAGATGAGGGGGGACGCAGTGCAGTAAGGGCAGGTGGGCGGACCCAAATTTCTTGCGCTTTACAGTTTTACAGAGGTCCAAATCCTGCATCTAGCCCTGTAGCAAGCGGGTGGGGAGAGGAGGAAAGGGGAGGGGCTGCACTCCATCGGTGCTTGCCCAGCCTCGACTGCCTGACGGATCACCTTACGCTCCAACATGGCCAGTTCCCCCTCGCCATGACTCAAACCTATTGTGCCAGGCAGGGCGCCCTCGGCCCCGCAGCCCCACAGGTGGTATCGGTTCCTTGAGACGGTTCCCGTCAGGCTAGGCAGTGGAGCGCCGCACAGCGCGCCTTCCCACCTCCCAGTTGCAGCCCCAGCAATTTCGACCCAGCGCCAGCAGGCCTGCTTGGTCGATCTTCGAGCCGAAGATGCGGCGAGGCTGGAAGATGGCTCTGTCCGGGGGCCTGCGGTGCTGCCGCCGTGTACTTTCCTGGGTGCCAGTGCTCGTAATCATCCTCGTCGTGCTCTGGTCCTACTATGCCTACGTCTTTGAACTCTGCCTGGGTAAGTGGAGCTTGGCATTTGAGGTGGGGAAATTATGCTCCAGCATAATCACTTGCCCTACCCTTCACACTGGTGTCTCCGGTGTTCTTAGCCCTCACACTGCGGCTTTCCTTTACTCTCTGGAGAGCTACCCGTATCCAACCTCTCTGACTTCCCACAATGTTTCTTGCACCCTCCCACGAGGGTCCCACCATGTCGCCATCGCTTCCCACGTACGGTTTCTTACATTATTTCCTGGCCCTAGCCACAAGAATTTCCTGGTTCTTCCCACTAGGGCCCCCTTTTCTCATACAGGACAGCCACTTGTGCCTTGTGCTCTCCTTGGGGCTCCCACCCTACCGAATTGAGGAAACAACATACCGTGTACCCTTAGACTGTTTGCTTACACTGGGAATGCCACCATTGCATCCAGCTAGGAGCCCCATATTTCCCCATTCTGTCCTACTAGGAATCCCAAAATATTTCCTATACTCTCTCACTAGCTCTCCTTTTTCCAGCACTGGAATTCATCCTTTTCCCATGATCCTCTCACACTGGCTGAAGTACTTCACATTTTTTCCCACTTGGGACCCCACAGTACACCTTGTTCTATCCCACTGGATTCTCCCACTTTCACAAAGAGGTAGACCCTCCATTCTCTTTACCTGTGGTTTCACCATTTTCTCATCTCCAATGGAATAGGAATCCTACAATACATCCCATCCTGTCTCCTCACACTAGAGCCCCTGATTTAATCACACTGGGGTTCCCCTTAGTTTCCTGCCTTTCTGTTTTGAGGGGCATTCACTACTTTCCATTTAGGGGTCCACATAATTTTCTGATACCCCATATTAGTCACCTTGCTCTTATCACACTATGGTGCTGCCTTGTCCACTGTCTTCTCACACTAAAGTATCCTCTTTACTCTCCCACCAGAGTTCCCACCATCTCTCTCATATCCCTTCAAAGAGTCACTACTTTTCTAATGATGATTCCCCCTTGTTTTATTTTTTGAAGCCTACTCCCCACCTCCTGTAGTCCTCTTCTACTGTTAGCCTCACATTTTGCCACCCTTTTCCTCTGTGGTTTCTTATTATTTTTTGTTATTTCCCACTAGGATTGCACTTGTACTCCTCTATCTTCTCAAAGTAGGGAAACACCATTCTTCCTTAGTGTGGTTTCTAGTATTTCCTGCTCCTTCCAATGCGAGCCTCATTTCTTGTCTCCTCTCATTAAACCACCCATTTTATAAACCTGGGATCTCCTTTTGTACCCTGTCCTATTATATGAGGGAGGATTCCATACCCTCCTCATCTTTAAAATGGCTCCCACAGTATATCTTATGCTTCCAAACTCAGAATTCTGCAATATCCCTACCCAAACCCCAAGGCCCTATCCTGTATTTTCCCCAGTTGGATCACTCCCCATCCTCCTATCCTTATCACTATTCTTTATAGTGATCTTATCAACTCATAATTGAGTTTTCATATTATATCCTGTCTTCTCACAGCCAAGCCTCTGCTTTTCTCACAGTGATATCTCCCCTTGTCCTTATCCTCTCACACTGAAGAATCCCCATCTCTTCTCAAAGGAGATTTCACCAATAGTTATTGTCACTTCAGTACTAGAATTCCACTTCTAGCACCCTTCAGCTTGTATCCTACAACATTTTGTATTCATTTAGTGTGATGTCCCAGTATATTTCCAGTCCCCTCACATTAGGATTTATAGTTGTCCTTTTGGACATCTTCTACTTACAAATCTTTCCAAGACTCCTTTATTTCTTCAGACCAGATTCTTCTCATCTTAAAAACTATGGCTGGGGTCTCCTTTTTCCATTCCTGGAACCTGATTCCAGTTATTACTTTTTTCTATTACGTATTTGACAAAGCAATATTCTACTTCAGGTAGAGTAGGATTAACTAAGAGGCAGGAAATCTTGTTTCCCAATGTAGAACTTGCTTCTAAACAATCCTATGCATTAGAGTTTGATTTTTCCTCATCTCCTTCTTAGACTAATTATGGAAAAATGCAGAAAGGGTTATTTAAAAAATTCAATTAGTTGTCTTCATATATACAAATTTGGATTGTTTTTCTTTTTTATCTCAATCTGGTACTAAAGTGCACTAAGCGGGCTGTAAAGTTCTATTCTCAGATCTTACCACTTTGCTTTTTTGATTGATTGATTGAAGGGTTAAAAGTTCAGCTCTACTACTATGGTATAGACTTTGCTCCTAGGGTCAATGCCATATGATAAGCACTATTAAACATATTTTGTGGTTTTTCAGTACTGACCTACATGAGCTTTGCCAGGCAATAATTTCAAAAATTAGTAATGATAATGGCTAACACTTACATAGTGCTTAATCTGTGCCAGATAATTTTCTAAGTACTGTAGATATATTAAATTTCTCTATATTCCCTCATTTAATAATCACAGGAACCATCCAAGCAGGTACCATTACTGTTCCATTGTACAGGTGTGTAAACTGAGGAACAGGTGGCAAACTGAGGTAAAGAACAAGTTAGAATCAGTTCAAATAATCAGCTTCCTACAAGTTCATATTCAGTTATATAATATTAAAAGCTAAAATGAAGTTTAGAGCTTACTTGTATTTTATTTATTTTTAAATATGTTTTTATAACATATTTGTAGAGCACTTACATGCCAGGCATTCTTTTAACTGAGTGCGCGCGCGCGCGCACACACACACACACACACACACACACACACACATCTTCTTTATCTATTCATCTATTGATGGACACTTAGGTTGCTACCAAATCTTGGCTATTGTAAATAATGCAGGAATAAACATAGGGGTGCATGTATCTTTTCAAAATACTGTTTTTGTTTTCTTCAGATAAATACCCAGAAATGGAATTGCTGGATCGTGTGTTCTATTTTTAGGTTTTTGAGGAACCACCATACTGTTTTCCATATTGGCTACAGCATTTTGCATTCCCATCAGTAGTGCAACAGGGGTTAGTTCCCTTTTCTCAACATCCTCACCAATACTTGTTTCTTGCCTTTTGATAATTACCATTCTAACAGATGTGAGGTGATATCTCATTGTAGTTTTGATTTGCATTTCCCTGTTGATTAATGATGTGGAGTACCTCTTCATGTGCCTGTTCGCCTTCTGTATCCCTTCTTTGGAGAAATATCTATTCAGGTCCTCTGCCCATTTTTTAATTGGATTGTTAGAGTTTTTGATGTTGGGTTGTGTGAGTTCTTTATATTTTTTGGATATTAATCCCTTATTGGTTATATCATTTGCAAATATTTTCTTCCATTCAGCGGTTGCCTTTTCATTTTGTTGACGATTTCCTTCTCTGTGCAAAAGCTTTTTAGTTTGATGTAGTCCCCCTTGTTTATTTTTGCTTTTGTTGCCCTTGACTGAGGTGACAGATACAAAAAAGACATTGCTCAGACTGATGTACAAGAGCTTATTGCCCATGTTTTCTTCTAGGAGCCTTGTGGTTTCCAGTCTTACATTTAAGTATTTACTCCATTTTGAGTTTATTTTTATATATGGTGTAAGAAAGTGGTCCAGTTTCACTTTTTACATATAGTTTTTGACTTTTGCCAATATTATACCCATTTTAAAGTGAAAAAATCTAGGCACAGACTGATTAAGAATTTTGCCTAAAGTCACAGAGCTAGTAAATGGCCAAGTTTGGATGACAATCCAGGCAGTATTCCCCCATAGTCCATGCTTTAACTACCACAGGGTCTTAACTCTCTGCCTCCTCTCATCTAATACAGAGGTCAAAACTTGTGACTCACAGGTGAAATGCAGCCTGCAGATGTATTTTATTTGGCCAGCACAGTGCTTTCTTAACATTTTGTGTATCAATTATCGTTATTTAAAAAATGAGAATAAGGTAGCCTTGATTTTCAATTCTGGTTCCACCAGTCCATCCTGTCATCTGCATTTTATAATCTAACAAATGAGTGATCTGGATTCAGAAAGGTTAAATCAAATTTTCCTAAAGTCACACATTTAGTAAATAATGGACACTTGGGTGTCAGGACTGCCTGATACCAAAGCAACACAACCAAATGGACAGATTTGAGTTTCAATATCACTCAAAAAGTAATATTAAAGACCTAATTTCTTCCTAGAAATAGAACCTGGTGTCTTTCTCCCTAATGTCAGGCTAGAGCTGAAGCCAAAAGTGATATTTTTGTCTTACAATTCTTAGAGCTTGAATTCTGCCACTTCCTAACTAGCAGACCTGGCGCAAGTTACCTAAATCTCTCTCAGACTCAGTTGCTTCACATACATCTTCTACAGTTGTTCATACCACGAATACTTGGTTAACATCTACTACGTGCTATTATAGCATTGTTGTGGGATTTAAATAATATAGTGCATGAAAAAAACCATGCATCATAGTTGAGAGCACATTGTAAGAGTTCATTAACAACATTTTATTACTAATATTAATGAGAAAAGTAACAGTATCGATTTTTTAGGTAAAATTCACATAACATAAATTTAATCACTTTGAAGTTTTGATTACATGACATTTAGCACATTCACAGTGTTCTAATACCATTACTGATATCTAGTTCCAAAACATTTTCATCATCCCAATAGGAAACCTTATAGTCATTAAATAGTAACTCCCCATTCCCTCCTCCCCCTAGGCCTTACCAATCACTAATCCTTGTTCTGTCTTTATGGATTTACTATTCTGGATGTTTCACATAAAATCATACAATATGCTTCCTTTTATATCTTGTTTCTTCCGATTTTCATAATGTTTCTGAGGTCCTTCCACTTTATAGTATGTGACAGTACTTCATTCCTTTTTATGGCTGAATAATAATCCCATTGAATGTATATACCAGACTTTATCCATTTATCCACTGATGGACATTTGGATTGTTTCCACCTTTTGTCCTTTCTGAATAGTGCTGCAGAAACAATCATGTATAAATATTTGCTTGACTATTTGTTTTCAATTCTTTTGAGAAAATACCAAGGAGAGAGGTGGGAATTCCTGAGCTGTATGTTAATTCCATGTTTAACTTTTTGAGAAACCACCAAACTATTTTCCACAATGACTGCACCATGTAAAATCTATCAGTGATGTAGAAGGTTCCAATTTCTCCACATTCTCACCACCACTTGTTATTTTCCTTTTTTTTGTCATTATAGCCATCATAGTGGGTGTGAAGTGGTATCTCATGATTGTGATTTCCATTTCCCTGATGATTAGTGATGTTAAGCATCTTATCATGTGCTTCTTGGCCATATGTATATCTTCTTTAAAGAAATGCCTGTTCAAGTCCTTTCAACTTTTAATTGGGTTGTCTTTTTGTTATTGAATTGTGAGATTAATTTATATATTCCATGTACTCAACCCTTATCAGATAAATGATTTGGAAATATTTTCCTCCATTCCGTGAGTTATCTTTTCACTTTCTTGAGAGTATAGTTTGAAGCACAAAGTTTTTAATTTTGATAAAGTTCAATATATCTATATTTTATTTTGTTCCCTGTGCTTTTGGTGTCCTATCTAAGAATCCACTGCTAAACTCAAGGTCATAAAAATTTACCCCTGTGTTTTCTTGCAAAAGTTGTTATAGTTTTAGCTCTTACATTTAGGTCTTTGATCCATTTTGAGTTAATTTTTGTATATGGTCTGAGGTAGGAGTCCAGCTTCATTTCTTCACATGTGGCTAAGCAGTTGTTGCAGCATCATTTGTAGAAAATACTATTCTTTCCTCATTGAATAGTCTTGACATGATTGTCAAAAATCAATTGACCATAGATGTATGGATTTATTTCTGGACTCTTAATTTGTCCTATTGATCCATTTGTCAAATTTTCTACCAGTACCACACTATGTTGATTACTATAACTTTGTAATAAATTTTGAAATCAAGAAGTATTAAACTTTCAACTTTATGTTTTAAGACTGTTTTGGCTACAGTCTCTCTTGCAATTCCGTATGAATCATCTTTTCCTCTTTTGTAAATTGGTCATTAGAATTTGATAAGGATTACACTGAATTGTATATTGTTTTGGGAGAATTGCCATCATAACAATATCAAGTTTTCCAGTCCATGAAAATGAGATGTCTTTTCATTTATTTTGGTCTTTCATTACTTTCAATAGTGTTTTTGAATTTTAAGTATAGAAGTCTTGAGCCTCCTTAAAATTATTCTTAAGTATTTTATTATTTTTGATGCTATTATAAAGGAATAGTTTTCTTAATTTCCTTTCCTGATTGTTTACTGCTAGTACATAGGAATAAAACATATGGGCTGTTGATATTTTATTTTGCAACTTTGCTGAACTTGTTCATTATCTCTAAGAAGTTTTTTGGGGGATTCTTTAGAATTATTTTTACATAGGATTACATAATCTGCAAATAAAGATAATTTTATTTCTTTCCAAATTGGATGTTTTCTTGCCCAGTTATACTGGCTGGAAGTTCCAGTACAGTTGAATCAAAGTGGTAGAAACAGACATTTTTTGTTTCTTATCCGAGAAAGAAATTTTTCTTTCTTTCACTATTAAGTATACTGTTAAGCTATGGATTTTCCATAAAACACCTATTATCAAGTTAAGGAACTTCTCTCCTATTCCTAGTTTCTTGAGCATTTTTTCATGAAAGTGTATGGATTATTTTCAAATTTTTTTCTAGCATCAATTGAGGTGATCATGTGGGTTTTTCCTTCATTCTATTAATGTAGTGTATCACACGATATTCATATGTTGAACCATCCTTACATTTCTTGGAAAATCTTACTTATCATTATATATAATCTTCCAATATGCCACCGAATTTGGCTTGCTAGTAATTACTTCAGTAGTTTTGAATCTGTATTTATAGGAGATATTTGTATGTAGTTTTTTGTGATATCTTTATCTGGCTTTGGTTTCAGGGTAATGCTGGCCTCATGGAATGAGTTAGGCTGTGTTCTTACCTGTGCAATGTTTTTTTCCTTTTTATTTGTTTTAATTTTGGTATCCTTAATCTACAATTACATGAGCAACATTGTGGTTACTAGACTTCCCCCATCATCAAGTCCCCACCACATACTCCATTACAGTCACTATCCATCAGCGTAGTAAGATGCTTTACAATCACTACTTGTCTTCTCTGTGTTATACTGCCTTCTCCATGCTCCCCGCCCACATTATGTGTGCTAATCATAATGCCCCCTTTTTCCCCCTTGTCCCTGTCTTCCCACCCATCCTCCCCAGTTCCTTTCCCTTTGGTAACTTTTAGTCCATTCTTGGGTTCTGTGAGTCTGCTGCTGTTTTGTTCCTTCAATTTTTTTCTTTGTTCTTATACTCTACATATGAGTGAAATCATTTGATACTTGTCTTTTTCCACCTGGCTTACTTCACTGAGCACACTACCCTCCAGCTCCATCCATGTTGTTGCAAATGGTGGGATTTGTTCTCTTCTTATGGCTGAGTAATAGTCCACCATGTATATGCACCACATCATCTTTGTCCATTCATCTACTGACGGACACTTAGGCTGCCTCCATTTCTTGGCTATTGTAAATAGTGCTGCGATAAACATAGGGGTGCACATGTCTTTTCCAAACTGGGCTCCTGTATTTTTAGGGTAAATTCCTAGGAGTGGAACTCCTGGGTCAAATGGCATTTCTATTTCTTAGTTTTTCAAGGAACCTCCATACTGCCCTCCACAATGGTTGAACTAATTTACATTCCCACCTGCAGTGTAGGAGGGTTCCCCTTTTCCACATCCTTTCCAACATTTGTTGTTGTTTGTCTTTTAGATGTTGGCCATCCTAACTGGTGTGAGGTGATATCTCATCGTGGCTTTAATTTGCATTTCTCTGATGATTAGCGATGTGAAGCATCTTTTCATTTGCCTGTTGGCCATCTGAATTTCTTCTTTGGAGAAGTGTCTGTTCAGATCCTCTGCCCATTCTTTAATTGGATTATTTGCCTTTTGTTTGTTGAGGTGCATGAGCTCTTTATAAATTTTGGATGTCAACCCTTTGTCGGATATGTCATTTATGAATATATTTTCCCATACTGCAGGATGTCCCCTTGCTCTATTGGTGGTGTCATTTGCTGTACAGAAGCTTTTCAGCTCGATATAGTCCCACTTGTTCATTTTTGCTTTTGTTTCCCTTGTCTCGGGAGATATGTTCATGAAGAAGTTGCTCATGTTTATGTCCAAGAGATTCCTGCCTATGTTTTTTTCTAAGAGTTTTATGGTTTCATGGTTTCATCACCTGTGTGAATTTTTATAAGAATTTGAGAATGATTGACATTGATTCTTTAAATATTTGGTACAGTTGACCAGTGAAGCCATTGAGCCTTGCTTTTATTTGTTAGGAGGTTTTTGATTTCTGATTCAATTGTTTTAAAGTTAAAAGTCTGCTCAGATTTTCTCTTTCATCTTGAGTCAGTTTTGGTAGTGTCTGTGTTTTAGGAATTTGTCCATTTCACCTAGGTTATCTGATTTGTTGGCATATAACTGTTCCTTCTATTCTATTATAATCCTTCCATTTACACGAGTTTTCTATTAGTATCTTCACTTTCATTTCTGATATTAATAATTTGAGTCCTCTCTGTTTTTCTGTTCAGTCTAGTTAAAGGTTTGTTGATTTTGTTGATTTTTATCATGTCTTTTAACAAATTTGGGAAGTTTTCAGTCATCATTTCTTCAAGTACTCTTTCAACTCTCTCCCCCCCCCTCTCTCTCTGAAGCTCTCATTATGCATATGTTAGTACACTGGATGATGTCCTACAGGTCTCTTAGGCTCTGTTCATTTTTCATTATTCCTTTCTCATTTTTCTCTTCAGGGTGGATAATATCAATTGACCTGTCTTCATGTACACTGACTCTTTATTCTGCCTGCTCAAATCTGTTTCCTTTCTCTAATTTCTATCTCTTCATTTATATTCCCTATTTTCATTCTTCTAATTTCCTTTAGTTCTTTGTACCTGGTTTCCTTTAGCTCTTTGAGCATATTTAAGGCAGTGGTTTAAAGTCTATCTATTAAGCCAATGTCTGAACTTCCTTATGGACAGTTTTTGTTAATTTTCCCCTTTTAATGAGCTGTACTGTTTTTTTTCTTTGCATGCCCTGTAATTTTTTATTTAAAAATGGAAATTTTGAATATTATAAAGTGGCAAATCTGGAAATAAGATTCTCCCCCTCTATGGAGTTTGTTTTTGCTGCCTGTTGTGAGTTGATTTTTCTATATTAAATTGATTTTTGATTTCTATATTAAATTGGCATGTGATTTTTCTGTATTAAAGACTCTGTTATGTGTGGTCTCTGAAGTCTTTCTTCCTTAAATTTGTGCTCAGTTAGTGTTATGATAAAGATTTCATGAATGCCTGAAGTCATAAAATAAATAGAAAAGAAGAAAATATATATTCTTCAAGCCTTTACAGATTAGCTCTGTGTTGGGGCACTCTTTCACTCCAACTCCTTCCAGGCTATTTACAACTCTGCCTTAGCCTTCATTCCCTGCTTTGCAGTACCTGAAAGCCAGAGAGAAGTGAAAGCTTGGGGTCTTCTCAGGCTTTCTCTGAGCATGCATCCCATCCCTTTTCTGCATGTATGTGTGTCTGCCCTTCTCAATTCTGTGGGATACATGGTAGATTTTAGACAATTATTCCCCCACTTATCTTCTTTATCAATCTCTTCCTTCCCAAGTTTTTTATTTTCTCAATTGCCTGTCTGAAGTGTTGTACTTTGCTGCAGGCTGCTATGGTCAATGCCTCTTCCTATAAATGCTTTCAGCAAAAGCCACCCAAGAAAGTGCCCAAAGCCTGGGAATGCCTTGTGTCAGACAAAACACAGGGAAGCCTTTATATTGGCCTTTGAGGGAGCCACCAGACAGTCAAGACTCACAACCACAGTCCTTTGAAAATAAGGTCTGTATTCCTCCCCTAGCACTATAAACCTGCACCAGGCCATTCTCACAACCCCTTCTGATCATGTGCATGGAGGATGATAAGCAGGTAATTAAAAATGTCACAGCATTCTTTTAGCAAAAAGCAACACCTCCTTTCTTCACCATGTCCTCCCTCCTGATTGTTGTACATTTTTTTACTAGATTCCAGAGTTCTTCAAAAGTTGATTCTGACAGGTTTCATCACTTCACTTACAGCTTTTGGGGAAGGACGGTTTGGATTTATTACCTACTTTTCTGACCTTAATCATTTATCATTATGTACAAAAACCATCTTTATTTAATAGCTTTGCAATTGAAAGCCATGCCTTGTAATTCCTATTTACTTTAGTACCTAATACAAATGCATACAGATGTTGGTAGTGAGTAAGACAGGTAGGACTCACCTTGTACCAATGACATCTTGAAAAAAATTACATATATATCACATAATCCTACAGGGTATGATTGGGGAAGTTAGACATAGCTCATGGGAAAAGCCTGGAGACTGGTGTCTAGTCCTAACTCTACCACTAACTTGTTCTATGACCTTGGGCAAATCTTTTGATACTACTCTAGTCCATTTTTCCCATCTGTAAAATAAGATAGATAAGCCAGATAGTCCTCAAGTCCCTTCTGGTTCTGATATTTTATGAAATCTTACTTCAAATATAATAATTAATATTCAGTAAGTACTTTCCTTGTAGAAGATACTATGCAAAACAGCATTTATTAGTTAATTTATTTGATTCTCAAGTAGTCTTGTGAGGTAGGTACTGTTAGAGAAGATAAGGAACTTGCCCAGGGTCATAAAATAGTGCAACTGGGCTCCTAACCCATACACACTTCTTCAGAGCTTGCATGCAACCTCCGCACTATATTACCTCTAAGTATACAATAGAATTTTGGTATTTAAGATATTCTACAGTCAATACTTTGGGAAAGTGAATAATCATCTCCTAATTTATCAGCTTTTAACTTCTTACTGTCATGTTACATAGCCTGAGTGTTTCCATTTATTGTTTTTATTAAAATCAGGTTATACCTGTATTTGTTAAATGAATAGAAATTCTTAATTACTTAAGGTTTAAGATGAAGGAAGATAGCAAAGGATGGAATTTAATCATCCTTTCTTTCCCTTACAAGGCTGGTAGTTTCAAGTACTACCGAATAAATTCCTCAAAAATCATGTTATAGAAAATGGATTTGAAATATAATGTTTTTAAATTTAATTAATTTAAATTTTTCTTTCTTTCATAGTGACTGTTTTGAGCCCAGCAGAAAAAGGTAAGAATGTATTGTAAATTGTATTGGTCAGAATTGTATTCCTCTTTCTATCTAAAAGTGAATTACGTAAAAGCCTAGAGCACTCCCAGGAATATACTGAGGTGAGTGGAAAGTTTAGCATGATGATTTTTAGGATGCTTACCCACAGATAGAGCAGAACATATTTTCAATAGCTCCCTTGTCTATAAGACAGGAATTGGAAGTTACCAGGTTTTATGATAGAGAAGGGTACAGGTAATCACTCAGTTGGCCATAGTTACCCTAGACTCTTTTGGTTCATCACTGTTGTCCTAGGTACATTGCCTTTCTGCCCAAATCATTCCCTCTTCAAGGCATGAAGTAAGGGCCCCACAGGGAGCTTTTAAGAGCTACTTCCTTTATCATCATAGTTCCAGCATATTTACTGTACTCTTCTCCACTGCTCACCCCCATCTTGGCTTGATCTGCAATTGATTCTACATTCTGAAGAGATTCAGACATTTTCCATTAAAAAATGTAGTAGGTAAACATGAGTCTTAATAAACCTTTAGCTTTAAGTTACTTTGTTTATAGCCATAAGTATTTATGTAGCCACTTTTAATTCTCATTTCATGGGGATTAATTGTCATAATTCGTTAACTATGTTTCCTTTGTATTATGCTGTTTAAGCTCCAGTTTGTTACAATTATAAATTAAGTTAGTCACAGAGATGAAAACACAGGATAGGGAATATAATCAATAATATAATATCTTGGGAAGTTGGCAAATAGCAACTACACTTAATATAGTGAGCATTTAGTAATGTATATAATTATTGAATCATTGTGTTATATACCTAAAACTGATATAATATTGTATATCAACTATATTTCAATAAAAAGTAAAGCTCCAGTTTGCTGTTGCTTGTTTAACAGAGGTGTTAGCTGTAGAGGCAACAGAGCAGAGTGGTGAGAAGATAGCAGACCATACTAGTTAAAAGTATGCATTCTGGAACAAGCCTGTCTGAATTCAAATCCTGCCTCTGCTACTTCCTAGTAAATTATTTTACCTCTTTGTGCTCATTTTATTCATGTGTAGGATAGAAATACTAATACTACCTGTTTCATAGAGTTGTGAAAATTTAATGGATTAATCCATGCAAAGCACTTAGAACAATGGTGAGTAAAGCACATACCAATGACCCAATGAATGTTTGCTACTATTATTACAGCTTTGGAGCAAGTCTTGAGTTTTCTCTTATTCTTATGCAAAGTTCTTAAGGTCAGAGTTCATTTTATGAATGCATATGTGAGATAAATAAATATCATTTTTCCACAATAAACTTCCAAGGCAACTTGGGTGGGAGCTTAGATAATGCTTTACCACAACAGGAATAATGACAATGATATTGTTATTATTACTTGAAATTGTTGTTATTTGTGCTGGATATCCTACTAAGTATTGTATATACATGAAGTCCTTCAATATTTACATCAACACAATAATGCAAACACTCTTATGTCCATTTTATTGAGAAGGAAAATGAAGGTTAGAGAGGTTAAGTAACGTATCTCAGGTCACGTAGCTAGTAAGTGATAGGATTCAAACCCAGAACTGTCTGACTTCAAAGTCCATGCTCTTATGCAAACCTGCACTTGCCTTTTACTTTTCATTCTACAACTCCCTCATTTGCTTAGATAACCTCCTCACTCAGAAACTTGATGCTCAATTACTCTTTTTTCTAGTGTTCAAAGTACTGTATCTTCATTTTTTGGGTGTGTTATGAGTTAACTCAACCATACCAGTATAGAGTATCATGTAAGCTCAACTCAGTTCAAAGCTTTCCTAGTAGCATCAATCCAGTTACCAGGATTTGAGCTCTTTAGGAGATTATGTTACCACAATGTATGATTTTCTCAAGCTCTCTTCTGGCTCTTGAATTCTATGATTCCAAAGCACTTTTCTCCTGATAGCTCTTAAATTTATCAATACAGTAAAGAATAAGATTAGATTTTGCTTCTTTATTCTGCAGTGGGGCATAATGGGACAAAGCACAGGATTTAGGGACAGAAGATCTGGGTTGGAGTTCCAGCTCTATCATTTACTAGCTCTATGATCTTTGGTAAGTAACTCAACTTCTCTGAACCTCAATTTCTTTAAAATGAAACTAGTTTAATAACATCTTACAGATGTATTGTAAGATAGTGGGAGTAAAAGTATACAGCAAAAAAATGCTTTGTAAATGTTAACCATTACCAGTGTCAATTATAATATTTTTTTTTACATCAGGGATCTTAAAGACAGTGGAATCTATAAACTAAAATTAGATCAAATTGTAACCAGAAAGTTGAAAGTTAGACTTGTAAAGAACTTCTGAATACTAGGGCAGGTTACTAGGAGATGCCATGAAATGTCCTTTTCAGAAGGTTTCAGACACCCAACACATGTGTCATGAATCAGTGGGCCTTGTGTAGAAACAGACCAATAGGCTTAATGACTATCTGAGGTCCTTTTGAACCTTGTGAATCTGTGATTTGTTTGAAAGTAAATTGCGCTATTAATGTATAATACAATACAGCATATAACTTCCAATAGGAACATTATTTGGCATAGGCAAAGAAAATATAAGGGGCAAATTAGTGAAGACCTCAAATCCCATAACCTTTTATTCAGTCTCCAGAGCTTAAGAAAATTATAGTCAAAGATACTGAAAAAATTTTCTATTTCTTATCTACTTAATGGTTCCTCTGCTGGATTGAAGAATGCACCCCACCCCCAAATTCATGTCCACCTGAAACCTGTGAATGTGACTTTACTTGGAAATAGTCTTTGCAGATGTAATCAAGTTAAGATGAGATCATACTGGATTAGGGTGGGACCTATGACTGATGTCATGAGAGAAGGGAAATTTGGAGATGGAGGCAGAGATTGGAGTTATGCTGCCACAAACTAAGGAACACCAAGGACGGCCGGGAACCACCAAAAGCTAGGAAAAGGCAAGGAAGGATCCTCCACTGGAGACTTCAGGGAGAACATGGCCTTGCTTATATCTTAATTTCATACTTGTAGGCTCCAGAACTGAGAGAGAATAAATTTCTATTGTTTTAAGCCACTCAGTTTATATAATTTCTTATGATAGCCCTAGGAAACAAAGACAGTTCCTGATAAATTTCAATTTCTAATGCACTAAGAATACTCTAATAGTAGCAAATAAGCACAGACTTTGGTGTCAGATGTACCCAGGATGAAATCTCGACTTAGCTACTTATTATATATATGAACTTGGGGAACTTGCACTTTCTTCCTCTGTAAAATTGGGGTAACAATACCTACCTTTAATGGTTGCTTGGAGCCGTAATGAGATGATGTGTGTATGTGTCTGGACATGGTACCTGGCATATGGTAAGTACAAAATAAGTAGTAGCAGACACTGTTATTGTTATTGTTATTTACTTTGAAAGGACCTAGTCTAAGAAGCATAACATTTATCAGGACTAGAATTTTTACTATTACTGTTGTAAATGTATAGTCAAAATTCATGTACTCTATTTGTAAGTAGAACAACTAAGACCCAGGGAAGTAAAATATGTTGACCTAGTCATGCTGACTCTAGTGCACAGAAAAGACTAATGCCCAGATTATCTGAACTGCAGTCTAGAATATTACATATTATGTCATCCTTGATTATACAGGACTCAGAAATTCTTCTTTTAAGATATGACTACATATCCTCTTTCACAGATCATAGTAGAAAACATAATAATAATGTATTTACTTTGCTTTTATGAGAGTGTTTTGCATAGATGGTCTCATTCAACATCATACTATATGCATTTTGAAGATCTTGACTGGAAGATCTTCCCTCATCTACCTATGAAGTAAGGATCTGGAATGAGCTGGAGGTTAGAAAGTTAGTAGGGTCTAAGGATGGTAAAGCCAAGAGACGAATTTAGGAATATGATTTGGCACAATCTGTCAGACAAACTACATATTCAAGAATAATGTATTGACCACAGTTGTTGATCATCATAAAGAGCCATTAGTCATTTAAAGCAAAAGCTTAAGTCATTCTCTGATAATGCATTTACGTTTTGAATGGTTTACATACTAAATTCTCTGGTTTCTCCTTCAAAGTTAAAAATGGTTATAATTATTTACTTTTTTAGAAATGGATGTAACTCCTAAGTAATAGAAATGCTATGGGCTGAACTGTTCTCTCAAAATTCAAATGTTGAAATCCTAACCCCCAGTACCTCAGAGTGTGACTGTATTTGGAGACAGGGTCTTTAAATAAGTAATTAAGCCAAAATGAGATCACTAGGGTGGGCCCTATACAATATCACTGGTGTCCTTATAAGAAGAGATTAGAACACATACACTAGAGAGGGAAGACCATGTGAAGATTCAGGAAGAAGACTGCCATCTAAAAATAAAAAAGAGAGTCTTCAGAAGAAAGGTATATCCCTGCCAATACCTTGATCTTGGATTTCTAGACTCCAAAATTGTGAGAAAGTAAATTTCTGTTGTTTAAGCAACTCACTGTGTGGTACTTTGTTACAGCAGCTCCAGCAGACTAATACAAGAACTTATTCAGGTTTCCATTTAAAAATCCAGAGCATGGAAATAAATGCTTTGTGCCAGCTTCTTGATTATACTAATCTTAATTTATTTGTGATATATTAGACACCAGAAGACTGAGAAGGCACTGGGAGGAAAAAGTGGGGACCACATTTTGATCTTTTATTCTCACTTCGTACTGTATAGGAAATCCTCAATTAGGTTTTGAGTAGTTATCTCAGTGCTCTTAATACCATACTATTCATATTTATAATTATAAAATCACTTTATAATGATTTTCAGGGTGAGACAATAGCTTTTTTTAAAGGCTAAACCACTTCTAAAAGAATATTATATTAATATTAATATAATAATTATAATATATATAATATAAATAATTATTAACATAGAATTAATATTATTTTGTTACAAAAGCAATGCTTATTAAAATTCAAACAACATAGAAATATATGATAAAAAATTTAAAGTCCTTCTCACATTGCTCTCTATCTCTTTTTACAGAAACCTACTATAATTAGTTTGATTTGTATTGCAGATCCTTTTCTCTGTATTTACATATAAACATGTGAGTATAGATGTGTGTATTTGTATAGACTTGTTTTTTTTTAAATGGATAATACTATGCATATTATTCTATGATCCACGTTTTCCACTTAATATATCATAGATACCTCCCTATATGCAGATGTATTTCATTAGTTAAATTATCTCATGGTATTCCATAGCATAGATATGCTATGGTTTATTTAACCATTCCCCAATGATGAACTTAAAAAATAAAACTTTTTTGTTTTTCTTGATTATAAAACTAATAGAACCTCATAAAATACAAACAGTATAGAAATGGCTGAAGTATAAAGTGCGAGTCCTTTGTAAGCACTGCAGAGGTTAAGGACGGAGCAAAATTCTGTGGTATCTATTAAGCTCACCACTTCATAGTTCTTTTAAAAAGTGATTTTGCTCCTTTACATTGTGACAAATCTCTTTCAATATAGCTACATCTAAATGGACCATTTCAAAAGTCCATTCCTTTCATTCCTCCCCTTTGGGCTGGATGGCCCTTTCCTGCTCCTCTGCCCTCGCCAATATGACTCCCACAACCCCCACTTGTATCAGGTTACCACTTGGTGGTGGCATATATGGAGCCAAAATGATGAGATCTATATGTGTAAGGAAAATCAGCCAGAATGCAGCCAATGTTAGGTTTCAATCATTATTTTCCTTCCTACTCTAGTTGTGTATCTACTGATACTGCTTTCATATAGCCTGTAACTCCTAACAAATTTAAATATGGCTATGAGGAAAATAAAAATATTAGTCTGGGAAGCCAGAATAAATAGCTACCTATTGTGCTAAATGTTAGAAAATCTAAGGAAAAGGCCTATTTTATTTATTTGAGTTTGCTTGACTAAGTCATTTTATTATTACCTGTTAACAGGTGAAAGAATCAGAGGCTCAAAGATAACTAAGATCACTTAACTGTTAAAAAGTCATAATAAATACTACTTCAAGTACACTTACTATGTGCCAGCTATAGCTTTAACATGCCTTAGGTATATTGATTCATTTAATTCTCATTACAGTCGTATGACAAATTACCATATGCCCATTTATAGATGAGAAAACAGTATAGAGATTATATTAGTTTGCTAGAGCCATCATAACAAATTAGTACAAATATGGAGGCATAAAACAACAGATATTTATTCTCTTATGGTTCTGGAGGGCAGAAGTCTGGAATCAAGGTGTTGGCAGGCCATGTTCCCTCCAGAGAATCAAGGGTAGATTCTGAATCTTTGTATTTTCCAGCTTCCAGTGATTGTCTTTGTTCCTTGGCTCATGGCTGCATCACTATACCTCAGAAAAGGGCTATTTTTATATCTCCTTGTTTTTGTTTTTGTCAGTTTATCGAGATGCAATTTACATACATTAAGAATCACTCTCTATAAGTGTATAAGTTGATGAGTTTTGACAAATGTATACAGTGATATAAATACCATTAACATCAATATAGAATATTTATATTACCCTCAGAATATTCCCTCTGCCCCAGCTACAAGCAGTTTTCTTACTCTCTGTCCTGGCAACCACTGATCTGTTTTCTGCCCTATACTTTTACCTTTCTCAGAATGTCGCATAAACCGAATCATACAATACAAAGCCCTTTGTATCTGGCTTCTTTCACTTAGCAATATGCATTTAAGATTCATTTACATTATGTGTGTATGAGTAGTGTGTTGCTTATTATTACTGAGTAGTATTTTATATTATGGATGTACCACAATTTGCTTACTTATTCACCAGTTGATGAGCATTTGGGTTGTTTCCAATCTTTGACTATTATGAATAAAGTTGACAAGAATATCCATATGCAGGCTTCATGGAAATTATGTTTTTATTTTTCTTAGATAAATATCAAGGAGTGGATTATTCCTGGTTTGTATGATATATAACTTTATAGGAAACTGCCAGACTGTTTTTCAAAGCAGTTGTATCATTTTGCATCTCCCATCAGTGATATATGAGAGTTCCAGTTGCTCTACTTCTTCACTGTTACTTGGTGTCAGGTTTTTTTTAAACCATTTTATTGTTCATGAAGTAGTATCTCCTTGTGGTTTTAATTTGAACTTCTGTAAATACCGATAACTATCTTTTCATGTGCTTGTTTGCCATCTATATATCTTCTTTCATGACATGTTTAATTCTTCTATTTCTTATTGAGTTATTTATCTTATTATTGAGTTGTAAGATATCTTTATATGTCTAGATACAAATATCACTGTTTTTAAGCAAATATGGTTCCCCTCTAGGGAGCAAAATTAGGATGGGAGAGAATTACCAGGAGTCATCTTACTGCTTAATATAAGGAAGATGTGTCTAACAATCAGTATTATCCAACAATAGAATGTATTTCCCCAAGATGTGATGAGTTTCCCATTACTTCATATGTTCAAACAGAAGCTGGGAGACCAATTATTAAGGATAATGCAAAGTATATTTATGCATCATGGAGACTGTTGGACCAAATGGTATCTAAGGACTCTTCTAAATCTAAAATTTTATAATACAAAATAAATCAAGTCAACATCTTATTAATGAGGTAGAAGATTCATTCCTTGCAACAACAAAGGGAACCATATTCTAAGAGAATGAATCCAAGATTGTAATAATTCCTGCCACTTCCCCAGCCAATGAAAAATTATCTCACAAATCTTTACCTACCACATAAACAGTAAAAATTATCTGATCTGCTTCTGTGTCTACTGTGAGTATCCCTAACAACGTGGGAGCATTAGGGTATGTTTAATCCAAATGGTACATACAGAATTTTGACATCTGTACTATCCATTTTAAATGAGAAAAGCAGCCAAAGATTATTCTCCAAGGGATGCTGTCCTGTGTACTTCTTTATTCTCAAGATCAATGAATCATAGAAATGGACATTGTCAAGAAGACTGGAAACAGAATTAAACAAGATGGCAGTGTGAAAAGTGAGGCAGACACCTCTTCCCCAAACAACATATAACACTAAAATTCAGCAAACAAACACAACTACTACTGAAAGAGCGACCAGAAAGAAGGCTGCAACAGACGACTTATATCTGGGAAAAAGAGAACACCTCACGAGAAAGGGTAAAGTGGCAAACTACCGATCTGGTGGGACCCAAGCCCTCCTGCCACCACAGCTCACTGGTGGGAGGAAGAGAAATGGAGCAGGGAGAGAGGAGAAGCCCAGGAATGCTAAATATCCACCTCTGGAGATCTGCTCCAGGAGCACAAACCCACATTACATGGTACCCTAGAGATTAGAGGGGTTGGAAAGCAAAGACAGGCAGAATACTGAGAGAAACTGAGATTCCAGCTGCTTGTGGAAAACAGGTACCCACAACCGGCCACTCTGGGACAAAAGAAAGGTGAGCACTTTGAAAGAATTCCCAACAGCAATAGAGCTACTAAAGGGGTAAGGATTACACAGAGCTTGCTGCTCAGGAGAAAGGACGGGTGGACAAAATCACCCCAGCACACTCAGCTCACCAGGTTGGGAACTTTCAGGATATTCAGATGCTCCATCCCACTGACTGGCAATGCAGCACTGAGGCCCCCCACTGAGATATACAGCCTGCTGCTCCTTCCTCCAAGCCACCAGGGGTTTGCAAACCTGCTGCACTCACCACCGTGCCAGGCCAGCTGGATGGCGGCCCCACCTGTGGAAGCTACAAGCGTGTAGCATAGAGGCTCCTCCCTGCATGCTTGGCCCACTGGCATGGCAGTGGAGGCAGGCACTGCAGCTGGGAAGTGGGAAAGAGCTCTTTCCTCCTGGCAGGCACTGGCACTGCACACCTGTGACCCCCACCATCGCTCCAGGTGCTGTGCAACTCCAGAGAGTAGAGCTTCTAAGCACTAGAGGGTGCCACCTACACAAAGTTATTATTCCATAGGAATCATTAAAAATATGAAATGGCAAAAGAACCTGGTACAAACCAAAATCCCTCAAACACCAGAAAGAGGGCTAAGTGAAAATGAAATCACCAATTTTCCTGATAAAGATTTCAAAATAAAAATTATAAACACTCACAGAGCTACAGAAAAATATTCAAGAACTCAGGAAGGACTTCAAGAAAGAGAAATTTTGAAAAATACAGTATCTGAAATGAAACACACAATGGAGGGATTTAAAAGCAGATTAGATAAGGTAGAGGAGATGGTAAATAAAATAGAAATTAGAGAACAGGAATACAAAGAAGCTGAGGCACAGAGAGAAAAAAAGATCTCTAGGCATGAAAGAATAGTAAGAGAACAGTGTTACAAATCCAAATGGAAAAATATTCACATTATAGGGGGACCATAAGAAGAGAGAAAAGGGGATAGAAAGTCTCTTTGGGGAAATAATTGCTGAAAACTTCCCCAGTCTGGGGAAGGAAATAGTCTCTCAGGCCATGGAAGTGCACAGATCTCCCAACACAAGGGAACCAAGGAAGACAACACCAAGACATATAATAATTAAAATGGCAAAGATCAAGGACAAGTACAAAGTATTAAAAGCACCCAGAGGGTATAGACTTTTAGAGGAGATTAGAGATGGTGGTGGGAGAGGTGAGACAGAGGCCTCCTCCCAAAACCACATCTAATACAAAACTGTAGTTAATACAACTAATCCTGAAATAGCCACAGAAAAGAAGGCTGTGCCAGACTGCATATACTTGGAGAAAAGAACAGACCTCATGGAACAGGGTAACATACCAAAGCCATGATCAGCAGGACCCAAGCCCTTCTCCCACCCCACCAGCAGGAGGAAGAGAAACAGAGTGGGGAGGGGGTGGGGGCCTAGGACTGCTGAACACCCAGTCCTGGAGTTCTGCTCTGGGAGTGTGAACCTACATTGCATGGTGCTCTGGAGATTAGTGGGGTTGCAAACTAAAACAGGCATAATACTTGGAGAGACCTAGATTCCAGCCACTTGTGGAAAACAGGGATCCACATCTGACTGATCTTGGAAAGAGAAAATGTGGGCAGTCTGAGAGACTTCCTAACAGCAAGAGTGCTGCTAAAGAGGCGAGGATTGCACAAAGCTTGCTGCTTAGGAGAAAGGACAGGAGGACAAAATTGTCCAGGCACACTCTGGCCAGAAGTTTGGGAACTTTAAGGAACCTCAGATACTCCATCCCCTTGGCTGGCTACACAGCTCGAAAGCCCCCCACAAAGATATGCAGCCTTCTGTGCCTTCCTCCTGGCTGGCTGGCACTGGGTTGCAAACCAGCAGCCCCTGCCCTGGTGTCAGACCAGCCAGAGGGTGGCCCCACCTATGGCAGCTACAAACACAAAGCATAGAGGCTTACACCTGCGTGCTTGGCACACTGGCCCTGGCAGTGGAGACAGGCACAGCATCCAGGAAGCAGGAAATAGCTGTTTTCTCCTCCCAGGCACCAGCACTGCTACCCTGAGACCCCCAACATCACTCCAGAGGCTGAGCAGCTCCAAAGAGTAGAGCTTCTGAACACTAGAGGGTGACACATACAAATGTAAAATGTCAAGGGAAGCTGGTTCAAACCAAAATTCCACAAACACCAGAAAAAGGGCCAAGGGAAAGTGAACTCATCAATCTTCCTGAAGGTGAGTTCAAAATAAAAATCATAAACATGCTCATGGAGGTACAGAAAAATATTCAAGAACTCAGGCAAGAATTCAGGACTGAGAATCATTAAGGAATACAATATCTAAAATGAAACATACAATGGAGGGTCTTAAAAGCAGATTAGATGAAGTAGTGGAGACAGTAAATGGAATAGAAATTAGAGATGAGGAATACAAAGAAGCTGAGGCACAGAGAGAAGAAAAGTATCTCTAGTAATGAAAGAATATTGAGAAAATGGTGTGACTAATCCATATGAAACAATATTCACATGATAGGGGTATCAGAAGAAGAGAGAGAGAAAGGGATAGAAAGTGAGAAAGTGTCTTTGAAGAGGTAATTGCTGAAAACTTCCCCAATATGGGCAAGGAGATAGTGTCTCAGACCATGGAAGTGCAAGATCTCCCAACAGAAGGAACCCAAGGAAGACAACATCAAGATATATGATAATTAAAATGGCAAAGATGAAGGGTAAGGACAGACTATTAAAAGCAATCAGAGAGAGACAAAAGATCACCTACAAAGGAAAACCCATCAGGTAATCAGACTTCTCAGCAGAAACCTTACAGACCAGAAGAGAGAGGCATGACATATTTAATGCAATGAAACAACAGGGCCTCGAATCAAGAATATGATACCTAGCAAGATTATCATTAAAATTTGAAACAGGGATTAAACAATTTCCAGATAAGCAAAAGTTGAGGGAATTTACCTCCCACAAACTTTCTCTACAGTGTATTTTGGAGGGACTGCTATAGATGGAAATGCTCTTAAGGGGAAATAGCTGTCACAAGAGAAAATGATGTCACAGTAAAGAAAGTAGACCAACAAATTTCTAAGGAAATGCAAAATTAAATCAACAACCCACAACATCACTCAAGGGATACACAAAGACTACAGAATGTGACATCTAGTATATAAAGACTGGAGGAGGAAGGAAAAGAACGGGAAAAAAAGAACCTTTAGATTGTGTTTGAAATAGTGTAAAAAGCGAGACATGTTAGACACTTAGATAGTACAGAAGCTGCCCTTGAACCTTTGGTAACCATTACTCTACAGCCTACAATGGCAATAAGTACATATGTATCGATAATCACCGTAAATGTGAATGGTCTGAATGCACCAATCAAAACACACAGAGTCACTGAATGGATAAAATAAAATAAAATAAAAGAAGACCCATGGCTCCCCAAGATGGCGGCATGAGTAGAGCAGTGGAAATCTCCCAAAACCACATATATTTTTGAAAATACAACAAAGACAACACTTCCTAAAAGCGAGACCAGAAGACACAGGACAACAGCCAGACCACATCCACACCTGTGACAACCTAGCGCCTCGTGAAGGGGGTAAGATACAAGCCCCTGCCCGGCGGGACCTGAGCAACCCACACCCCACCTCTGGGCGGGAGGAGACGAGTCGGAGCGGGAAGGGAGAGGGAGCCCAGAACTGCTAAATAGCCAGCCCTAGCCATCCACACCAGAGTGCAGACACAGTGCAAGCATGGGGTGCGGGAAACTAGGGAAACAGGACAGTAAGACCTGTGAGTGGGTCCCTGCAGCTGGCGCACCGCGACAAAGAAAAGCGAGTGCTTTTTGGAAGTCTTACAGGGACAGGGACCCCAAAACTAGAAGGAAGCGTCCTGGGACACTTGGTCCAGCAGCAGGGAATCTGGGGAACTCTCGGCACTCTAACCCCCTGGGCAGCAGGGAGCACGGAGGCACCTCATGGAGATAAGTAGCCTCCTGGCCATTCCTCCTCCAACGCAGCTCCACTATATTGGAGCAGTAGCCCGAGGCAGGCCACGCCCACAGCAACAGCGGAGATAAACTCCATAGCAACCAGGCAAGAATCAGAAGCCCTTTCTGCATGCAGCTGCCCAGCACAAGCCGCTAGAGGTCACTGTTCTCCCAGGAGAGGAAGGCCACAAACCAACAAGAAGGGAAGTTCTTCCAGCCATCACTCGTGCCAGCTCTGCAAACTATCTCTATCACCATGAAAAGGCAAAATTACAGGCAGACAAAGATAACAGAGAAAACACCAGAGAAGGAGACAGGCCTAACCAGTCTTCCTGAAAAAGAATTCAAAATAAAAATCATAAATGTGCTGACAGAGATGCAGAGAAATATACAAGAGCAGAGGGATGAAGTCCGGAGGGAGATTATAGGTGTCTGGAGGGAGATTACAGATGCCAGGAAGGAGATTACAGAAGTGAAACAAACTCTGGAAGGATTTATAAGCAGAATGGATAAGATGCAAGAGGCCATTGATGGAATAGAAACCAGAGAACAGGAATGCATAGAAGCTGCATTAGAGAGAGATAAAAGGATCTCCAGGAATGAAACAATATTAAAAGAACTGTGTGACCAATTCAAAAGGAACAATATCAGCATTGTAGGGGTACCAGAAGAAGAAGAAGAGAGAAAAAGGGATAGAAAGGGTCTTTGAAGAAATAATTGCTGAAAACTTCCCCAAACTGGGGGAGGAAATAATCGAACAGACCACGGAAATACACAGAACTCCCAAAAGAAAGGAACCATGGAGGACAACACCAAGACACATAATTAAAATGGGAAAGATCAAGGACAAGGAAAGAGTTTTAAAGGCAGCTAGAGAGAAAAAGGTCACCTATAAAGGAAAACCCATCAAACTATCATCAGACTTCTCAACAGAAACCTTACAGGCCAGAAGTTAATGGCATGATATATTTAATGCAATGAAACAGAAGGGCCTTGAACCAAGGATACTGTATCCAGCACGATTATCATTTAAATATGAAGGAGGGATTAAACAATTCTGAGAAAAGCAAAAGTTGAGGGAATTTGCTTTCCACAAACCACCTCTACAGGGTATTTTAGAGGGACTGTTCTAGACGGGAGCAATCCTAAGACTAAACAGATGACAACAGAGAAAATAAAATCACAGCAAAGAAAGAAGACCAACCAAATACTAACAAAGGCAAAAAATAAAATTAACTACACACTAAAAGAAGTTAAAGGAAACACGAAAGAGCACAGAATAAAACAACCAACATATAAAGAATGGAGAAGGAGTAATAAGAAGGGAGAGAAGAAAAGAATATCCAGACAGTGTATATAACAGCTCAATAAGCGAGCTAAGTTAGGCAGTAAGATACTAAAGAAGCTAAACTTGAACCTTTGGTAACCATGAATCTAAAGCCTGCAATGGCAATAAGTACATATATTTCAAATGTCACCCTAAATGTAAATGGACTGAATGCACCAATCAAAAGACACAGAGTAACAGAATGGATAAAAAAGCAACACCCATCTATATGCTGCTTACAAGAAACTCACCTCAAACCCAAAGACATGCACAGACTAAAAGTCAAGGGATGGAAAAACATATTTCAAGCAAACAACAGAGAGAAGAAAGCAGGGGTTACAGTACTGGTATCAGAAAAAATAGACTTCAAAACAAAGAAAGTAACAAGAGATAAAGAAGGAAACTACATAATGATAAAGGGCTCAGTCAAACAAGAGGATATAACCATTCTAAATATATATGCACCCAACAGAGGAGCACCAGCATATGTGAAACAAACACTAACAGAACTAAAGGGGGAAATAGAATGCAACGCATTCATTTTAGGAGACTTCAACATACCACTAACCCCAAAGGATAGATCCACTGGGGAGAAAATAAGTAAGGACACAGAGGCACTGAACAACACACTAGAACAGATGGAACTAATAGACATCTATAGAACTCTACATCCAAAAGAAACAGGATATACATTCTTCTCAAGTGCACATGGAACATTCTCCAGAATAGACCACATACTAGCTCACAAAAAGAGCCTCAGTAAATTCCAAAGGTTGAAATTCTACCAATCAACTTTTCAGACCACAAAGGTATAAAACTAGAAATAAATTCTACAAAGAAAACAAAAAGGCTCACAAACACATGGAGGCTTAACAACATGCTCCTAAATAATCACTGGATCAATGAACAAATTAAAATAGACATCAAGGAATATATGGAAACAAATGACAACAACAACACAAAGCCCCAAATTCTGTGGGACGCAGTGAAAGCAGTCTTAAGAGGAAAGTATATAGCAATCTAGACACACTTAAAGAAGGAAGAATAATCCCAAATGAATAGTCTAACAACACAATTATCGAAACTGGAAAAAGAAGAACAAATGAGGCCTAAAGTCAGCAGAAGGAGAGACATAATAACGATCAGAGAAGAAATAAACAAAATTGAGAAGAATAAAACAATAGAAAAATCAATGAAACCAAGAGCTGGTTCGCTGAGAAAATAAACTAAATAGATAAGCCTCTAGCCAAACTTATTAAGAGAAAAAGAGAATCAACACACATCAACAGAATCAGAAATGAGAATGGAAAAATCAAGACATACTCCACAGAAATGCAAAGAATTATTAAAGACTACTATGAAAACCGATATGCTAAAAAGCTGAAAAACCTAGGAGAAATGGACAACTTCCTAGAAAAATACAACCTTCCAAGACTGACCAAGGAAGAAACACAAAAGTGAAACAAACCAATTAAGAGCAAAGAAATTGAAGTGATAATCAAAAAACTACCCAAGAACAAAACCCGCGGGCAAGAAGGATTTACCTCAGAATTTTATCAGACATACAGAGAAGACATACCTATTCTCCTTAAAGTTTTCCAAAAAATAGAAGAGGAGAGAATAGAGAATACTTCCCAACTCACTCTATGAAGGCAACATCACCGTAAAACCAAAACCAGGCAAAGACCCCATCAAAAAAGAAAATTACAGACCAATATCCCTGATGAATGTAGATGCAAAAATACTCAATAAAATATTTGCAAACCGAATTCAAAAATATATCAAAAGGATCATACACCATGACCAAGTGGGATTCATCCTAGGGATGAAAGGATGGTACAACATTAGAAAGTTCATCAACATCATCCACTACATCAACAGAAAGAAGGACAAAAACCACATGATCATCCCAATAGATGCTGAAAAAGCATTTGACAAAATTCATCATCCACTCATGATAAAAGCTCTCAGCAAAATGTGTATAGAGGGCAAGTTCCTCAACATAATAAAGGCCATATATGATAAACCCACAGCCAACATCATACTTACCAGCGAGAAGTTGAAAGCTTTTCCTCTGAGATCGGGAACAAGACAGGGATGCCCACTCTACCCACTGTTATTTAACATAGTACTGGAGGTCCTAGCCACGGCAATTAGACAAAACAAAGAAATACAAGGAATCCAGATTGGTAAAGAAGAAGTTAAACTGTCACTATTTGCAGATGACATGATATTGTACATAAAAAACCCTAAAGACTCCACTCCAAAACTACTAGATCTGTTATCGGAATACAGCAAAGTTGCAGGATACAAAATTAACACACAGAAATCTGTGGCTTTCCTATACACTAACAATGAACCAATAGAAAGAGCAATCAGGAAAACAACTCCATTCACAATTGTATCAAAAAGAATAAAATACCTAGGAATAAACCTAACCAAAGAAGTGAAAGACCTATACCCTGAAAACTACAAGACACTCTTAAGAGAAATTAAAGTGGACACTAACAAATGGAAACTCATCCCATGCTCTTGGCTAAGAAGAATTAATATTGGCAAAATGGCCATCCTGCCCAAAGGAATATACAGATTTGATGCAATCCCTATCAAATTACCAGCAACATTCTTCAACGAACTGGAACAAATAGTACAAAAATTCATATGGAAACACCAAAGACCCTGAATAGCCAAAGCAATCCTGAGAAAGAAGGATAAAGTTGGGGGGATCTCACTCCCCCACTTCAAGCTCTACTACAAAACCATAGTAATCAGACAATTTGGTGCTGGCACAAGAACAGAGCCACAGACCAGTGGAACATATTAGAGACTCTAGACATTAACCCAAACATATATGGTCAATTAATATTTGATAAAGGAGTCATGGAAATACAATGGGGAAATGACAGTCTCTTTAACAGATGGTGCTGGCAAAACTGGACAGCTACATGTAAGAGAATGAAACTGGACCACTGTCTAACCCCATACACAAAAGTAAATTCGAAATGGATCAAAGACCTGAGTGTAAGTCATGACACTATAAAACTCTTAGAAAATAACATAGGGAAAAATCTCTTAAACATAAACATGAGTGACCTCTTCTTGAACATATCTCCACGGGTAAGGAAAACAAAAGTAAAAATGAACAAGTGGGACTATATTAAGCTGAAAAGCTTCTGTACAGCAAAAGACACCATCAATAGAACAAAAAGGTCCCCTACAGTATGGGAGAATATATTTGTAAATGACAGATCCAATAAATGCTTGACATCCAAAATATATAAAGAGCTCACCCACCTCAACAAACAAAAAACAAATAATCCAATTAAAATATGGGCAGAGGAACTGAACAGACAGTTCTCCAAAAAAGAAATTCAGATGGCCAACAGACACATGAAAAGATGCTCCACATCGCTAATTATCAGAGAAATGCAAATTAAAACCACAATGAGCTATCACCTCACACCAGTAAGGATGGCTACCATCCAAAAGACAGACAACAACAAATGTTGACGAGGTTGTGGAGAAAGGGGAACCCTCCTACACGGCTCATGGGAATGTAAATTAGTTCAACCATTGTGGAAAGCAGTATGGAGTTTCCTCAAAATGCTCAAAATAGACTTACCATTTGACCCAGTAATTCCACTCCTAGGAATTTACCCTAAGAATGCAGCACTCCAGTTTGAAAAAGACAGATGCACCCCTGTGTTATCGCAGCACTCTTTACAATAGCCAAGAATTGCAAGCAACCTAAGTGTCTATCAGTAGATGAATGGATAAAGAAAAAGTGGTACATATACACAATGGAATATTATTCAGCCATAAGATGAAAACAAATCCTACCATTTGCAAAAACATGGATGGAGCTAGAGGGTATTATGCTCAGTGAAATAAGCCAAGCGGAGAATGAGAAATACCAATTGATTTCACTCATCTGTGGAGTATAAGAACAAAGGAAAAACTGAAGGAACAAAACAGCAGCAGATTCACGGAACTCAAGAATGGGCTAACAGGTACCAAAGGGAAAGGGACTGGGGAGGATGGGTGGGTAGGGAGGGATAAGGGGGGGGAGAAGAAAGGGGTTATTATGATTAGGATGCATAATGTGGGGGGAGAAAGGGGAGGACTGTGCAACACAGAGAAGACAAGTAGTGATTCTACAACATTTTGTTATGCTGATGGACAGTGACCGTAATGGGGTTTGTGGAGGGGACTTGGTATAGAGGAGAGGCTAGTAAACATAATATTCTTCATGTAATTGTAGATTAATGATAATAAATAAAAAGAAAAAAAAAGAAAAAGAAAAGGGGGATATTCCCTGATAGGATAAAACTAATTGCAAATCAACAAGTAATGCATGCTTTCCATATCCTTAATTTTGATCTTTTAAAGGGTGTCAGATGATCAGCTAACGAAGTACATTTTTCTGATAATATTCCTTTCTCTTAAGAAAAAAAAGCAGTTTCTGTGTGGTGGTCTCCAATAGATTCTTCACAATGGTATAAAGCTAATGTCACAGTGTGGGCAAAGGGTTTGTTTGTGTCTATACTGAGAATCAAAGCCTAATTTGGCTACACAAAAAACGGATTAAGATACAATATGAAGAAGAACTTCCAACATCAACATCTTCTAGAAGAGTCATTCCAGAGGGTGATCATCAAAAAACTTCAACAAAGATCCTGGCGCTGCTGCAGTTGTAGCTGCATTCATCCCACCGGTTCCTGGACTTGCCATTGGAATGAAGAAGGAGATATCTAAGCTGGCCTGTGCATACAGTAAAACAACAAATTTGACTGGATCTATACTGCCGGAACTCAACCAAGAATTAGGAGAAGTGCAAGTTGCAGTGCTCCAAAATAGTGCGACTATAGACTATCTACTGTTAAAAGAACATATGGGATGTGAACAGTTCCCAGGAATGTGTTGTTTTAATTTCTCTGATTTTTCTCAAACTATTCAAATTCAGTTAGACAATATCCATCATGTCATTGATAAGTTTTCACAAATGCTTAGGGTACCTAACTGGTTTTCTTGGTTTCACTGGATATGGCTGGTAATTGTAGGTCTGCTTTTGTTATGTAGCTGTATTCCTATTATGTTAATGTGTGTGCACAATTTAATTAGTAGTTTAAAACCTATACATGCTTATGTTACTCTACAAGAAGATATGTCAAAGAAATAATCAATCTTCCCATGTTTTCTTCCGTCTGCTACTTCTATAGCTTTTCTTCTTCCTTCCTAATTACAATCCTTTAGTAGAATTCGTGCCTCATATAAAAAATTACAGAGTATCATAATTCTTCCAAGTGGTAAAGATACCGCAAGAAAAATGTTGGGCATAAAAGCCACAGGGCATAAATCTGCAAAGAAGTAAAAAGCTAACCTTCTCAAACAATATTGCTTCTCTCTCACTTACCAACTTTACATTTCCCTGTAAGGCCCCGGAAGATGACTGGTTAGCCAGAGACGGGTAAGATTCCTCAAGGGAGAAACAACCTAAGGCACAGTCACAGGGGGGCCATCGGGTGAGAAATTGGGGATCAACAGAGGTGAGGCTTAGAACCTCACCACCCCTGTTTTGAGAGAAATCTTCTGCATCCGTGGATGTTTTGTCACCCTTGTCTAGCTTGGATTAATACTTAGTCTATAGGCACACACTAGATCATCTACATTTGCCCTCTTACAGCACTAAACTATGTTTTCTACCTTTATCTTGCATCTACCTACCACTTCAGCATTTTATTAAAAATAATAATAATAATAATAACAATAATAATAAGGGAGAAATGTGGGATTCACATATAAATCAAGTATAAAAATCAAATGAATAATCATATCTGACTTGATTGTTTATAGTTCATGATGTGTGATCAAACTGAAAGTTTCT
Source organism: Manis pentadactyla (assembly GCF_030020395.1). NCBI lineage: Eukaryota > Metazoa > Chordata > Mammalia > Pholidota > Manidae > Manis > Manis pentadactyla. The sequence continues at coordinate 68,161,308 of NC_080038.1, read as the reverse complement.
GTGATATGACTGCCCTTGCACTGTTCACCATGTTAGAACTTATTCACTATGTAAGAACTTGTTCACCATGTAAGAACTTGTTCGGTATGCTTCAGAAGATTGGAGACTGTTGAGAAATAGGCTTGGGTTTGGTTAATGACTGTGCATTGAGTCCCCTATACAGAATTTTGTTGTTGTTAACAACCATTTGATCAATAAATATGAGAGATGCCCTCTCAAAAAAAAAAAAAAAAAGAAGAACCATCTGTATGCTGCCTACAAGAGTCTCACTTCAAACCCAAAGACAAACACAGACTAAAAGTGAAGGGATGGAAAGACATATTTCATGCAAAGAATAGGGAGAAAAAAGCAGGAGTTGCAGTACTTGTATCAGACAAAATATACTTCAAAACAAGGAAGGTAATAAGAAACAAAGAAGAACATTACATAATGATAAAGGGGTCATTCCACCAACAAGATATAACCATTATAAATATCTATGTGAGGAAAGAACATCCACATATGTGAAACAAATACTAACAGAATTAAAGGAGGAAATAGAATGCAATGCATTCCTTCTACGAGACTCCAACACACCACTCACTTCAAAGGACAGATCCACCAGACAGAAAATAAGTAAGGACACAGAGGCACTAAACAACACACTAGAACAGATAGACCTAAAAGACATTGACATAACTCTACACCCAAAAGCAGCAGGATACACATTCTTCTCAACTTCACATGGAACATTTTACAGAATAGATCCCATACATGGACACAAACAGAGCCTCAGTAAATGCTGAATGATTGAAATTCTATCAAGTAGCTTCTCAGAACACAATGGTATGAGACTACAAATAAATTATGCAAAGAAAGCAAAAAATCCCACAAACACATGGAGGCTTAACAACATGCTCCTAAAAATCAAAGGATCAATTACCAAATGAAAACAAAAATCAAGCAATATATGCCGACAAATGAAAATGACAACTCAACACACCAAAGTCTGTGGGATACAGCATAGGCAGTTCTAAGAGGGAAGTATATAGCAATAAAGGATTACCTCAAGAAAGAAGAACAATCTTAAATGAAGTGTCTAAACTCACAATTAATGAGACTAGAAAAAGAAGAACAAATGATGCCAAAAGTCAGTACAAGGAGGGACATAATAAAGATGAGAGCAGAAATAAATGAAATCAGGAAGAATAAAACAGGAAGAATCAATGAAACTGTACCTGGTTTTTGAGAAAATAAACAAAATAGATAAATCACTAGACAAACTTATCAAGAAAAAAAGACAGTGTACACACATAAACAAAAACATAAATGAGAAAGGAAAAATCACAACAGACACCACAGAAATACAAAGAATTATAAGAGAATTCTATGAAAAATTATATGCTACCAATTTGGATAACCTAGAAGAAATAGACAACTTTCAAGAAAAATACAACCTTCACAGACTAACCCAGGAAGTAACAGAAAATCTGAACAGACCAATTAGCAGCAATGAAATTGAATTGGTAATCAAAACACTACCTATGAACAAAACTCCAGGACCAGATGGCTTCACTGCTGAATTTTATCAAACATTTAGAGAAGTCCTAATACCCATCCTCCTCCTTTAAGTTTTTCAAAAAGTAGAAGAGGAGGGAATACTTCCAAACACATTCTATGAGGCCAGCATCACTCTAATATGAAAACCAGGCAAAGACAACTCAGAAAAAGAAAATTACAGACCAATATCCCTGATGAACATAGATGAAAAAATACTCAAAAAAATATTAGGAAACCAAGTTAAAAATACATCAAAAAGATCACACATCATGACCAAGTAGGATTTATTCCAGGGATGAAAGGATGGTAGAGTTAGCAAAAATTCATCAGTATCAAACTCCACATCAAGAAATAGAAGGACAAAAATCACATGATCATCTCAATAGATGCTGAGAAAACATTCGACAAAATTCAACATCCATTCATGATAAAAACTCTCAACAAAATGGGTAAAGAGGGCAAGTCCTCAACAAAGTAAAGGCCATATATGACAAATCCACAGCCAACATCATACTTAACACTGAGAAGCTGAAAGCTTTTCCTCTATGATCGGGAAGAAGAAAAGGATGCCCACTCTCACCAATTTCATTCAACATAATTCTAGAGGTCTTAGCCATGGCAGTCAGACAACACAAAGAAATAAAAGGCATACAGATTCATAAGGAAGAAGTTAAACTGCCACTGTTTGCAGATGACATGATATTGTACATAAAAATTCTAAATAATCCACTCCAAAATTACTAGAACTAATAACTGAACTCAACAAAGTTGTAGGATACAAAATTAATACACAGAAATCTGTTGCATTCCTATACACTAATGATGAACTAGCAGAAACAGAAATCAGGAAAACAGTTCCACTCACAACTGCATCTAAAAGAATAAAATACCTAGGAAAAAACTTAACCAAGGAAGTGAAAGACCTATACCCTGAAAACTACAAGACACTCCAATGAGAAATTAAAGAGGATACTAAATGGAAATTCATCCCATGCTCTTGGGCAGGAAGAATTAATATTTTTAAATAGCCATCCTGCCTAAAGCAATCTACATGTTCAATGCAATGCCTATCAAAATACAGACAGCATTCTTCATCAAACTAGAGAAAATAGTTCTAAAATTCATATGGAACCAATAAAGACCCCAAATAGACAAAGCAATCCTGAGAAGGAAGAATAAAGCAGGGAGATCTCGCTTCCCAACTTCAAGCTCTACAACAAAGCCACAGTAATCAAGACCATTTGGTACTGGCACAAGAACAGACCCACAGACCAATGGAACAGACTAGAGAGCCCAGACATGAACCCAAACATATATGGTCAATTAATATATGATAAAGGAGCCATGGGTATACAATGGGAAAGTGACAGCCTCTTCAACAATGGGTGTTAGCAAAACTGGACAACTACACATAAGAGAATCAAACTGGACTGTTGTCTAACTCCATACACAAAAGTAAACTTGAAGTGGATCAAATACCTGAATGTAAGTTATGAAACCATAAAACTCTTAGAAGAAAACATAGGCAAAACTCTCTTGAATATAAACATGAAGAACTTCTTCATGAACATATCTCCATGGGCAAGGGAAACACAAGCAAAATGAACAAGTGGGACTATATCAAACTAAAAAGCTTTTGTACAGCATAGGATACCATCAATATATCAAAAAAGCATGCTACGTTTGGGAGAATATATTCATAAATGACATACCTGATAAGGGGTTCACATCCAAAATATTCAAAGAGCTCATGCACCTCAACAAACAAAAAGCAAATAATCCAATTAAAAAATGGGCAGAGGATGTGAACAGACACTGCTCCAAAGAAGAAATTCAGATGGCCAACAGGCACAGGAAAAGATGCTCCACATTGCTAGTCATCAGAGAAATGCAAATTAAAACCACAATGAGATATCACCTCACACCAGTTAGGATGGTGAACATCCAAAAGACAAAGAACAACAAATGTTGCTGAGGATGTGTTGAAAGGGGAACCCTCCCAAAATGCTGTTGGAAATGTAAATTAGTTCAACCATTTTGGAAAGCAATATGGAGGTTCCTCAAAAACTAAAAGTAGAAATACCATTTGACCCAGGAATTCCACTCCTAAGAATTTACCCAAAGAAAACAACATCCCAGATTCAAAAAGACATATGCACCCCTATGTTTATTGCAGAACTATTTACAATAGCCAAAAAATGGAAGCAACCTAAGTGTCCATCAGTAGATGAATGGATATAGAAGATGTGGTACATATGCACAATGGAATATTATTCAGTCTAAGAAGAAAACAAATTCTACCATTTGCAACAACATGGATGGAGCTAGAGGGTATTCTGCTCAGTGAAACAAGGTAGGCAGAGAAAGACAAGTACCAAATCATTTCACTCACCTGTGGAGTATAACAATGAAGCAGAACTGAAGGAACAAACAGCAGCAGACTCACAGACTCCAAGAAAGGACTAATGGTTACCAACGGGAAAGGGGTTTGGGAAAGTGGGTGGGGAGGGAGGGAGAAGGGGATTAAGCATATTATGATTAGCATACATAACATAAGGGGGCATGGGGAAGGATGTATAGCACAGAGAAGATAAGTTGTGACTCTACCGTGTTTTACTATGCCGATGGACAGTGATTGCAATGGAGTGTGTGGGTGTGACTTGATAATATGGGTGAATGTTGTAACCACAATGTTGCTCATGTGAAACCTTTATAAGATTGTGTATCAGTGATACCTTAATAATAAAATACCAAAAAAAGAAGACTGGAAACAAACCATTTTCCTCTTTTAGAGCAATGCCATGGTATGTCTGCCCCTGAGGTCTGTGTAATTTTTACCAACATATCTCTAAAAAGTAATCACTAAGATTTAAGAAGAAAGGGAGAGTAAGGCAACTGCTGTTTGTTAAATTAAGTCTTTAGAGTATGTGATATCCTTCCTCATGTAAGTCAGTTAGTTCTCACAACAACCTTATCAGGCAACCTGAGAAAGTTACTTTTGTGAGAGTGTGTGTGTGTGTGTGTACACATACGATGAGATCGTCAAGGTTAACCCAATCCTCAAGGACCCACAGTTGTTACGTGGCAGATCCAGAATTTAAACCCAATCATCTGATTCTAAACCTGTTGTATTTTGCAACATTCAAAGCCCAAAGCAGACCAAAAAGAGAAGCCTGTTCAGCATGGAAATACAGAAACTGAAAGGGGTTATTAATCCAAGTAGATAAACACAGAAGGATACATATTTTGTTAGCTTTGTGTTGTTTACCAAATGCCAGTACACTGGCACTAGAAAACTCTGAAACAGAAAAATACTAAGTTTAAGACAACTAAAATGAAGCTCTGTTTTGCACAGTGATTGGCAAACTTATGAAACTCATTACCCTCAAGAATTACTATAAACTGAAAACAACTGGCTTCATAAAACTTTTACATAAATTGAGTGGTAGATGCTTAATGGATAATTAGAATACAAAACTCTAACTTTTGAAGTTGATACTGATAAGGAGAACCATGCTCTCAAAACATGATGCATATGTTGGCACTAGATTATGATCCCACTATCAGGAAAATTCCTAAGGGGTAGGGGGCTAAACCTGGGAAGCAACACTTGAGAAAATCTTGTATTCTTCTAGAGAGTAGTTAAATCATGGAAACAACTCTTGAGCAACTGTATTCACTTGAATTATCTTTAGCTCCTTGGTTATAACCTATGGGCCTCTAACCCCATTCTTTCCAAATATTCCTTCAAATAGCTAACAGACAAGGTCCAGCCCTTCGGTAGAGCTTCTAAGTCAGTGAAAGTAGGGCAATGAACTCAAATATTAGAGTCAACAACTCATTGTTAGGTGTTCTACCCAAAGGAAGAAGTGAATGGCTGACAGATTTCCCTTGATCATAATCTGGGCGTTTCTATCTTGAGCCAAATATGGGAATTTTAGTGAAAACTCTTTCAATTGCTAAAGCTACAGATGCTGTTCCTATTTGAATTATTGTATGTAGTTGAAGGGTACACCTCTCTCCCCATTACCCCCTCTCCCAACTCAAATGCTTTTAGTCGTTAATTACAGAAAATGGTGTCTTTTTCAATTACACAGTTTCCAACAGTAGCTTTTTTATTTTTTTATTTTGGTATCATTAATCTACAATTACAGGAGCAACATTGTGGTTACTAGATTCCCCCCATTATCAAGTCCCCACCACATACCCCATTACAGTCACTGTCCATCAGTGTAGTAAGATGCTATAGAGTCACTACTTGTCTTCTCTGTGCTATACTGCCTTCCCTGTGCCCCCCCCCCCACATTATGTGTGCTAATCATAATGTCCCTTTTCCCCTTATCCTTCCCTTCCCACCCATCCTCTCCAGTCCCTTTCCCTTTGGTAACTGTCAATCGATTCTTGGGTTCTGTGAGTCTACTGCTGTTCCGTTCCTTCAGTTTTTGCTTTGTTCTTATGCTCCACAGATGAGTGAAATCATTTGGTACTTGTCTTTCTCCACCTGGCTTATTTCACTGAGCATAATACCCTCTAGCTACATCCATGTTGTTGCAAATGGTAGGATTTGTTTTCTTCTTATGGCTGAATAATATTCCATTGTGTATATGTACCACATCTTCTTTATCCATTCATCTACTGATGGACACTTAGGTTGCTTCCATTTCTTGGCTATTGTAAATAGTGCTTCTATAAACATAGGGGTGCATATGTCTTTTTGAAACTGGGCTGCTGCATTCTTAGGGTAAATTCCCAGGAGTGGAATTCCTGGGTCAAATGGTATCTCTATTTTTAGTTTTTTTGGAACCTCCATACTGCTTTCCACAATGGTTGAACTAATTTACATTCCCACCAGCAGTGTAGGAGGGTTCCCCTTTCACCAGATCCTCACCAACATTTGTTGTTGTCTTTTGGATGGTGACCATTCTGTCTGATGTGAGTTGATATCTCATTGTGGTTTTAATTTGCATTTCTCTGATGATTAGCAATGTGGAGCATCTTTTCATTTGCCTGCTGGCCTTCTGAATTTCTTCTTTGGAGAAGTGTCTGTTCAGATCCTCTGCCCATTTTTAAATTGTGTTATTTGCTCTTTGTTAAGGTGCTTGAGCTCTTTGTATATTTTGGATGTCAATCCCTTATTGGTTATGTCATTTATGAATATACTCTCCCATACCCAAAAGTAGCTTTTAAAGAAAAAAGGTATAGATAATTGCCACAGTAACAGCCTTAGCATTTAGGTCTAAATATATATTGTAAAAAAGTTTCAATATTTTCCTCTCTTCCCCATTTTTTTCTCATCTTGCTGCAATCAGAGCAGTCTATCTGCTGCATTTATGTTACTCATACAAGAATGTGTATTCTTGTGCATGCACACACACACATACGTACATGTAAAATCACTCACTTCCCATTAGTTTCTGGTAGCAACACCTGGAAAAGGCATCCTGCTGGCCAAAGATGTTCCTAATAACAATTTTATGCTACTTCCACCATGTAGTTTCAGATTCCATAGTTTTAATCAAGGTATTTATTTATCATTATTCCAGGAAATAAAGCTCAAGTAGTCATTCTTATTACAGAAGGTATTCCTACAATGGGATATTAAACTTGCAAAACAGCAACTAAATTCAGGACAACTACATGCTTACGTGGATTTTTCTTTGACACTTGGTAGTTTTTTATGGCTGATTTCTGCTTCTCCTGAAAACCTTTGCACATTGTGTAAGGAAAAAAAAACACTTGAAAGGCTTTTTGCTTTCATGTCATAATCACAGCTCCAGCTTCTGATGCCCCATGACTGTGATCACTAGCAGATAAATGAAGGGCTCTGCTGCCCCTGTTTGCTTAAAAAATATGTTTTTCCATTTCATGCCAATGTCAATGAGTAGTGACAGTTCAGGGATACAGTTTACAAGCTGACTTTAATGGATCTGAAATCTCACTGGAGCACCACACTTTAAAAGACTCAGTATCCGTGCAGTTTATAAAGATGATTATTCTAGGTACAAAATACTTAATTACAAAGAAAAATGTTCCCCAGTTTTTAAGGCAAAGAATGTACTTCCACCCATATGGGCCCATTGCTTAGGAACATCATATATATAGGGAAAAACATAAAATTGAGAATCATGGGGCCTATTCATAATTCAATAATATTCACTGCAGGGTCAAGTGTAGCAGAGATGTCCATATCCTGCCAGTGATGTTTGAGAGGAACTTCCTCTTTAGGATGATAAGCTGAACAACAAAATGACATCTTAGGTCCTGTTTTGCATGGTTCATCTGTCTCAGAATCACCTAGGGGAGGGGTTAGATTCTTGGATTCCATCTCAGACTACTGAATCAGAATCTTTCGTGTAGAGCTTGGGAATCTACATTCTAATGACCTCCTGAAGTGATTTTTTTGCACACTGAAATTTGAGAACCACTGCTCTAAGGAAATGGCTCTGGAGTGGAAGTGAGGAAATTTGGGCCCTAGTTTCATTGCTTCCATAGCTTTGCTGGGTAACCCTGACTAAGTCACTTACTTACCCACTCTGGGCCATCTAACCTGTCTGTAAAATGAGGAGATTGAACTATATGATCTCTAAGTTCTCTAAGATTTTTTTGAAATCTATGTTACAGTCCCTATTCTACCAAGCTAGTAAATTACTTTGACTGTCTGTCACTTGACTTCATGATCCCTCATTTACCACACATCTAGAAAATAATACTCCTAACTTCTATAAAACCTTGGAATATAAGAATGGAAACCAGCTGTTTCCAGTTCCATGATTAAACCACTTAATAATTTGAAATATGATTTAGAACAAGTTAAAAGTCCCATTCTTCCCATCTCAATCATTGAAATAAAAAAATATACCCTTAAAATACTACCAAGTGCAAGTATTTAGGTCTCAGCTTTCAGGTGATCCAAAGTGCTAAAACTATTCTTTGAAGTGCACAATGAGAGGGTGAATGTAAAATTATTTTCTCCTACTTTCTTTGTAAGCAGAAGTTCCATACCCCCATTCCATACTGAAGGTGCAAGAGTTAATATAGGTTTCTTTTAACTTAGATAGCCGTGGGATTTTTCCATGACAAATTTTATAAAATCAAAGGAACAAAAACAGCAAAAGATAACACATAAAGAAACAATTTAAAAGCCTTGACTAAGGTCATAATTTCTAATAACATTTCATGAGGGCTAAGCTAAGGAGGAAGAGTCACTCTCATTCGTTGTTGATGAGAATGTGAAGTATATAAAACTTCTTTTAATGGCAATTTGGCAGTATCTATGCAAAGGCTTATGTTTGGGTCTAGCAATCCCACCTCAGGGAGTTGATTCTATAGATATTTTTAGTACATGTGCCAATAACATATGTACAAAGCTATTCATTATGGCATTATTTGTACCAGAGAAGAGGGAAAAAATTAAGTTTCCATCAGAGACAGTCTGGTTAAATAAATTATGGTACATTCATGCCATGGAATCCCATGGAACTTTTAAAAAAGAGAGTGGGGAAGCTTGCTCTCTTCAAGCTGCATTAGCTGTAATAATCTCCAACTTACAGCAAGTGAAAAAAAAGATGCAAAACTGTGTAAAAGCACACTTTTATAAGTATAAAAACTGAAAGGACACAGAATAAGGTCATGGCACAATGACATTTGTTGCTTCCAGGGAGGGGAACTAGGTGGCTGAGGGGCAGGAACAGAAGGGAGACTTTTCACTGTGTCCTATTTTATACCTTCAAAATTTGAACCGTGTGAAAGTGTTACCTTTCAAAAGAAACACAATGAAAAACTGTTTAAATGTTACAAAAGCTTATATATGTACTGTGTTCATATATTTATATAAACATATAAATATAAGATCTAGAATGATACACACTAAACACCAAACAGGTATTATGCCTTAGGAGGGGGAGGTGGTTGGCTAAATGTATGTGTGGGGTGAACATTTACTTTTTTATATTGCTTGAACTTGAAAAGAGATTTTGAAATTACACAAATCAAGCACATAAAAGAGGTCTTGTACCAAAACAGCTGAGAGCACTGGGTTAAGGAGAGTGCAGATTTTTTCAATTCAGCCATAAATGCATGAGAGGCTCAACCCTATTAGCTTGGTTTTGAGTCACATAAGTCTCTTAAGCCTTTCTGATGGATTAAAGTAGTAAGACCTTACCATGCAAGGACTCACAATAAAACAGTAAACTGACCTTTAGTCTTATAATGATCTCTGCGGAGAACAGAAATTTCTAATATCAGAAGAGAAATCTAGAAGGCAAAGAATATAAACAGGGGGAGCCACTTTTATAACTCAAGGTGCAACTCATATTTCAAAACTGTGTATATAGCCTTTGGGCTACTGTATGAGGCTTGTGATTTAGAGTCAGAAGGCCTGTGTTTAAGATCTGGCTGCATGATATAGTAGCTGTGACTTTGGATAATCACCTTCCCCTGAGACTTAGTCAACTATCCTTATTGTATTAGCTATCTCATATTACTGAAAAAATAAAATGAGATATTATGAAAGCCTGTTGTAAACTATAGTGTTGCTCAAATATTTTCATTATCCTCTTTCAGCACCCACAGTGACAGAGATAAAAAGTTGTTACATTAGCTTCCCCCATATTGTAATAAAGGATATTTCCCCTTTACTCCCAGAATCACATGGCAACTTTTAAAATATGTAATTTCTAGAAAGTCTCTTTCTCAAAATTTGGCATTATAACTTGTTTCTGTCACTGCATGGGAAAAAGGCAAGAATTAACATTGCATAATAATACTAGAAAGCACTTGGTAAGAGGAAAACAACAATTTGTTGTTGAGCTTTATGTCTTACCGAATTATTAGAAATGGACAAAAAGATACTGATTATTTTTTATTGTATTTCAGTTATCTACCTCATATTCTACCATGCCATCTTTGTGTTCTTTACCTGGACGTACTGGAAGTCTATTTTCACACTCCCACAACAACCAAACCAGAAGGTAAGAACACTGGATACTTCATAAAGGCTAAAAACAGAGGAAAGTAGAAATACCAATAAGAAAAGAAAAGGGCAAAAAGAGGAGCAAATAACTTTTCATTACAAAAGACTCAGGGTAATTTTTTAAAAGGACTCTTAGTGATAAAGGTAAATTGAGAGTAGGATAATGTATTGAAGGAGTTTGTGAGATCACCAGCATGGATATCATCTTTAAGACTAGAAAACAACTACCTGCATTGGTGATATAATTAAAGAAACAAGAACCTACTTGGATTCTGAGGACTCATTCTATGAAACTGTATTATTGCAGATCCCAGCAAGATTTTGGAAGACAACTCCTAGAAAAAGAAAAAGAATTACCATAGTTAAAATGATCATTTTTAAACTGTATTACCTTGAAGCAAATGGTTTTATGCAATATATAGGAGGGCTCATCAAAGAATATATAATCATATCAGTCATTTATGTGTGACTACTGTAAAACAGATTACGTTCCAAAGTAGAAACAAAACAACAGAAGAGATTTTAACAGCCTCCAAATATTAAGAAAACACTAGTTTAAATGTTCCCATTTATGGAATAAAAATGGTACACAATAAAAATTAAACACAAAGGAAAGTTTAATGTAAGAACTGAGGAACATAAAGAGCTTTAATATATATAGAAAATGGCAGAAGTCCTTCCTTATGAGTAATTATTTAAAATATAAATTGATTAAACTATCCAATTAAAACTCAGACATTGGCATAATGGGTAAATATGATCATCTATCCTTATGCTCTCTACAAACGACTCACTTTAGAACCAGAGACACAAATAGTGAAATCAAAAATTTAAAGATATCAAAAGTGAAGGGATGGAAAAAGTTATTCCAAGCAAATAGTAATGAAAATAGATCAAGGATCGCAATACTAATATCTTGTGAAAGAAGTTTTAAGCCAAAAATGGAGAATAACCACACAGAAAGGATTGCTAGGGATATCAGCAGGGAAGAGATATCTGGGGAGGACTAAGGGCAAAGAAATATGAGGGAGATGCCAGTGCAGTGCCTTGTGGCCTGCTCTGTATTGAACTCTGGTAGCTTTTGCCTCTGAGGAACTCAACAGGCCCCATGACAGCCGCAAATTCCCACAGCTTAAAAGCAAAGAACCCCAGAGTATATGTTGGTGTTGGCCCCAGCAGACTATCCACAGAGGATACTGACAGCTTTTGCCAGTGAGGTAACAACAGCCATCACTGCCACAGATGCCATAGATAGTGAAACACTGTTGAGAGGTCCATACAAGGAGCCATTGTTGCACCACTCCATTACCAAGGCTGCCAGTCCCTGAATCCTGCATTTGCCCTGAGGCATGCATCCCAGAGCCATGGTCATTCCACATGTACCTGCCACCAGACCTCAGCTTGACAGCCATTGCATGTATGACCATGCTCCATACGCTGGCTTCATAGCCACTCCACATGCACCAGTGCCTCAGACACCAGAGCCACTGACAGTGCATGGTATCCCATGCACCATACCCTGGAGAAGCTATTGTTCCATGCACATCTGTGCTGTGCACCCTGGATTCATGGCCACTCTCGAATTTCTTGCACCACAGAAACTGGAGCACTCCTTCAGTGGGTGCAGCAGCCCTCTATAATTTAAGTCCATAGCTACTCCACAAGTACCCAAATCTAGGACACACATGTCATTGTCATAGCAGACTCATCCATGCACCATGCACACCTGATTTCTAGACCCCTGCTTTGTAAGAGCAGGAACCTAGAGCAATGGAGTCTCTGCCACAGTGTGAGCACCCATGCCTCAGACTCCAGAGCCTCTGTAGCACTGTGCAAGCTTGGACTCTAGACCCATCTCCATGGCTGCTCCACAGGCACCTGCAACTCACAAGTACCAACACTGCAGTGGAGGTGCCTATACCTAAGACAGTAGCACCACCTCCACCACCCTAGACTCCAGAACTACTCCAGTGACTTCATGCAAGTTGCTCCAGACTCTGGCTCCATGGCTGCTCCATGAGCAACTGTGCATCAAATGCCATTGAAACAGCCACCGTAAGTTTGCCCACAAGCTGGACCGGGGCCTTGAGGGATCCCCTCAGTCATGACTTTTACCATGGGAGAAAAAGAGATCAGGAGGACCCCAGCAGCCTTCATCAATGAAGATCTCAAAAACCCTCACTGCCACCAAAGTCCCCTTTAGTCTTGTTGCTGATGAGGGCTGACAGAGCTGCACAGAGATTAAGAATTGCACCTTCTCTGGAGCCAGAGCTGCATCATTCCACACAGAGAGCATTTTTGCATCCACTCAGAAATGAAGAACTTTCCCCACTGAAAGCAGTTCATGGACTTGAAGAGGTGACTGCTCCATCAAATGTGCACATATCAATGCAATGCTTCAAGAAACACAAAGACTCAAGGAAAAAATGACACCACCAAGGGAACACAATATTCCAGTAACTGACTGCAATGAAATGAAAATATATGAAAAAACTCAAAATAATTGTTTTAAGGAAGCTTAGCAAACTACAGGACAACACAGAGAACTCAACACAATCAGGAAAACAGTACATGTAAAAAACCAGAAAGTAAATGAAAAAAGTAATAATACAGAGCCAAACAGAAATTCTGTAGCTGGGGAATACAATAAATGAAATGAAAAATAACATAGAAAGCATTAACACCAGATTAACTGAGCAAAAGAAAGAATCTTCAAACTCAAGTAAAGGTCATTTGAAATTATCCAGTTAGGGGAACAAAAAGAGTGGAAAAGTAAATACATTGCATGGGACCTGTGGGACATCATCAGGCATAAAATATTTACATTATGGAATAAAAGAAGGAGAAGAGAGAAAAGGAGAGAAAGCTTACTTAAAAGAAATAATGGCTTTCTGAGAAAAAGATGGCAATATAAGAAGCAAGGCAGAAACCTCCTCCAAAAATCACATAAAACATGAAAATACAGCAAACAAAACTAATACTGAAAATGACCTGAAGACTACAGAACAGACTGCCTACATCTGGGAAGAAGGTAAGACATTACAGAAAATAGCACCAGTCTAGCATGCCTGCAACCCCTACCATTGCAGCAGGTCATAGGGAGGGCAGTTCCACCCATGGCAGGCCCAGCAGCACACCCAAAGTATTCTCCCTGCTCATAAGGTCAGCTGACAGCTCACAGAGCCCACCTGAAATCAGATCACTACAAGCCAGACAGGTATGTCACCCACTGCACACCAACAGCTGGGGCTCCTGCACAGTAAGTTGAACTTCTGGGCACTAGAGGGCACCTCCTACACAAAGCTATTTTTCCATGGGAAACACTAAAAAAAAAGAACCAGAGGAATATGGTCCAAACAAAACTACACAATAGAACACCAGAAAGAGGGCTTAGTGAAACTGAAATCACAATCTTCTTGATAAGTATTTCAAAATAAAAGTCATAAATATGCTCCCAGATTTACAGAAAAATATTCAAATTCAGGGAACACTTCAACAAAGAGATAGAAATCTTGAAAAAGAACCACTCAGAGCTAAAGAATACAGTATCTGAAATGAAACATACAATGGAGAGATTTAAAAGTAGATTAGATGATGTAGGCAATGGTAAATGAAATTGAAATTAGAGAACAGGAAAACAAAGAATATGACAAACACAGAGAAAAAGGATCTCTATGAATGAAAGAATAACAAGGGCTCTGTGCAACCAATCCACATGGAACAATAGTCACATTATAGGGGCACCAGAAGAAGAAGAGAGAGACAAAAAAATCAAAAGTCTCTTTGAGGAAATTATTGTTGAAAACTTCACCAATCTTGGGGAAGAAATAGTCTCTCAGGTCATGGAAACAACAAAAAGGAACCCTAGGAAGACAGCACCAAGTGGCAAAGATCAAGGACACGGGGAGAGTATAGAAAGCAGCCAGACAGAGAAAAAAGATCACTTATAAAGGAATCCCCATCAGGCTATCAGCAGACTTCTTAGCAGAAACCTTACAGGCCAAAGGGGAGTGGCATAATATTTTTAATGTAATGAAACAGAAGGGCCTCCAACCAATAATACTCTACCCAGCAAGATTATCATTTAAATTTGAAGAAGGGATTAAACAATTTCCAGATAAGCAAAAGTTGAGGGAATTCACCAACAGTAATCCATCATTACAGGTTCTGTTAAAGTAAGTGCCCTAGATGAAAATGCTCCTAAGGCTAAATAGCTGTCACCAGAGAAAATAAACAGACAGTAAAGGCAGTAAAACAGTTACTAAGCAAATATGAAATGAAATCAACTACTCACAAAGTTAGTCAACAGATACACAAAGAGTGCAGAATATGACACCTAATACATAAAGTGTGGAGGAGGAAGAAGAAGAAGAAGGGGAGGAAAAAAAATACCTTTAGATCTGTTTAAAATAGAGTAATTAGTGATTTAAGATAGACTGTTAGATAGTAAGGAAGCTATCCTTGAACCTTTGGTAACCTCAAATCCAAAGCCTACAGTGGCAATAAGTACACATCTATCAATAATCACTCTAAATGTAAATTGACTGAATGCACCAATCAAAAGACATAGAATGGCAGAGTGGATAAAAGATAAGACCCATCTATATGCTGCCTACAAGAGTCATTTCAAAACCGATATATATACAAACTAAAAGTGAAAGGATGGAAAAAGATATTTCATGTAAATAGTAGGGAAAGAAAAGCAGGAGGAGCAGTACTTATATCAGACAAAATAGATTTCAAAGCAAATAAAGTAAAAAGAGACAAAGCAGGACATTTCATAATGATAAAGGGGTCAGTTCAACAAAAGGATATAGCCATTATAAGTATCTATGAACCCAATATAGGAGTACCTAAATATGTGAAACAAATACTAACAGAATTAAAGGGAGAAATAGACAGCAACACAATCTTTTAACACCTCACTTACATCAATGGAGATCATCCATGCAGAAAATTAACAAGGAAACAGAAGTGTTGAGTGACACATTAGACCAGATGAACTTAACAGATATATACAAAATGTTCCACCAAAAAGCAGTAGTATACACATTTTTCTCAAGTGCACATGAAATATTCCCCAGAATAGGTCACATATTAGGACTCAAAAAAGCTTCAATAAATTCAAAAAGATTAAAATTGTATCAAACAGCTTTTCAGATCATAATGGTATGAAACTACAAATCAATTACATTAAGAGAAAAAAGACACAAACACATGGAGGATAAACAATATGCTTCTAAATATCAAAGGATCAATTAACAAATCAAATTGGAAATCAAGCACTCATGGAGACAAGTAAAAAGAAACATGACAGTGAAAAATATTTGGGATGCAGCAAAAGCAGATCTAAGAGGGAAATACATAGCAATACAGGCCTATCTTAAAAACAACAATCCCAAGTAAACAGTCTAAACTCACAACTAAATAAAGTAGATAAAGAAGAATAAATTAACCCAAAGTTAGTAGAAGGAGGGGCATAATAAGGATTAGTGCATAAATAAATAAAATAGAAAATAATAAACAATAGATAAAAGTCAATGAAACCATGGGGGATCACAGGGAGAACAGTGTAGCACAGAGAAGGTACATAGTGAATCTGTGGCATCTTGCTGCATTGATGGACAGTGACTGCATTGGGGTATGGGTGGGGACTTGATAATATGGGTAAATGTAGTAACCATAGTGTTTTTTCATGTGAAACTTCATAAGAGTGTATATCAATCATACCTTAATAAAAAATTTAAGGAAAAAAAATGTCAATGAAACCAATAACTGGCTCATTGAGAAGATAAACAAAATAGACAAACCCTTAGCCAGTTGCCAAGAAAAAAGAGAGAGGACATAAACAAAATCAGAAATGAAAAAGAAGTTACAGCTGATACAACATAAATACAAAGAATTATTAAAGAATTTTATGAAAAATTATATGCCAATTAATTGGATAATCTAGAAGAAAAGGAAAAATTCCTAGAAAATTACAACCTTCCAAGACTAACTCAGGAAGAAAGAGAAAATCTAAACAGAGAATTCCCCAAACAAAATATCAGGACCAGATGGCTTCACAGCTGAATTTTACCAAACACCCAAAGAAGAGCTAAAACCCATCCTTAAACTAGTCCAAAAAATGGAAGAGGAGGGTATACTTCCAAACTTATTCTGTGAGGCCAGCATCACTGACACTAAAACCAAAGACAATACAAAAAAAAAGATTACAGACCAATATCCATGATGAATATAGATGCCAAAATCCTCAAGAAAATATTAGCAAACCAAATTTAAAAATACAGCAAAAGGATCATCCAACATGACCAAGTGGAATTTATTCTAGGGATGCCAGGATGGTACAATTTTCATAAATCACTTAATGTGATACACAAAATTAACCAAAGGAAGGATAAAAACCACATGATCATCTCAATAGATGCTAAAAAAGCATTTGACAAAATTCATCTTCATTTCATGATAGAAACACTTAACAAAATGGGTATGGAGGGAACATAGCTCAACCTAATAAAGACCACATGCTACAAACCCACAGCTAACATCATAGTCAAAGGCAAAAAACTAAAAGCTTTTCCCTGAAGATCAGGAAAAAACAAGGATGCCAACTCTTACCACTTTCATTCAACATAGTATGGGAAGTCCTAGCCATGGCAATCAGACAATATAAAGAGATAAGTCATCCAAATTTGTAAGGAAGAAGTAAAACTGTCACTATATGCAGATGACATGATACTCTATAAGATTGACTCCTCCAAAAAAACTAAACCTAAAGACTCCACCTAAAAATCTCTTAGAAATAATAACTGGATTCAGCAAAGTTGCAGGATACAAAATCAATATAGATCTGTTGCATTCCTATACACTAACAATGGACTAGCAGAAAGAGAAATCAGGAAAACAATTCCATTTATAATTGCATCAAAAAGAATAAAATACTTAGGAATAAACCTAACCAAGGAAGTGAACGACTTGTACTCTGAAAACCATAAGACACTGATCAAATAAATTGTAGAAGAGAAAAAACAATGGAAATCTATCCCATGCTCATGGATAGGAAGAATTAATATGATTAAAATGGCCATCCTGCCCAAAGCAATTTATAGATTCAATGCTGTCCCTATCAAATACCAATAGCATTCTTCACTGAACTGATCAAATAATCCTAAAATTTATATGGAACCACAAAGACCATGAAGAGCCAAAGCAATAGAGAAAGAAGGACAGATCTGGGGGTATTATGCATAGTTGGGGTGAGTACTTATTGTGTTTAGTGGTTGAATCATTGTGTTGTATATTTGAAACCAACCAAATATTCCATATCAACTATACTTCAATAAAAAAATAAATCAAAAAATAAAATATAAAAATAATAAATTAGAGCATAGACAAAAAATTCCAAAATAACTTGGAAATTTAAAAAACTCCTCACCAAAATGTTGGTATATTTAAGAATACATCAAAAATATAATTCAACATTATCATCAGATTTATTATAGTGAGGCAAGGATAGTACAATATCTGCAAATCAATCAATGTGATATACCATATTAACAAAAGGAAATATAAAAAAAATGATCATCTCAATAATGCTGAAAAACATTTGACAACATTCAACTGCCATTCATGATAAAACCTTTCAACAAAGTGGGTACAGAGGGAATATACCCCGATATAATAAAGGCCATAGTGATAAACCCCCAGCTAACATTATACTCAATGGAGAAACGCTGAAAACTTTTCCTCTAAGATTAGGAACCAAACAAGGATGCCCACTCTCACCACTTTTATTCAATAAAGTGCTGGACATCTTAACCACATCAATCAGACAAGAAAAATAAATAAAATGTATCCACACTGGTAAGGAAGAAGTAAAACTCATTATTTGCAGATGACGTGATTTTATACATAGAGAGAACTACGGATTCCATCAAAAAGCTACTAGAACTAATACCTGGATTCAGCAAAGGTGCAGGATACAAAATCAATATATAGAAATCTGCTGCATTTCTATATGCTAATAATGAATTTCATTTACAGTTGCATGAAAAAGAATAAAATACCTATGAATAAATATAACCAAGGAAAATATCTGTACTCTGAGAACTATAAGTCACTAATGAAAGAAATTGAAGAAGACACAATTAAATGGAAAGCTATCCCATGCTCATGAATAGGAAGAATTAATGTGATTAAAATGGCCATCCTGCCCAAAGGAATTTAAAGATTCAGTGCAATCCCTACCAAAATAACAATGGTGTTTTTCCATGAACTAGATGAAATAATCCTAAAACTCATATGGAACAACAGAAGACCCCAGATAGCCAAAGGAATATTGAGAAAGAAGAAGAAGATGGGGATTCAGGATCCCTAATTTCAAACTATATTATAAAGCTACAGTGATTAAGATAGTATGGTACTGGTGTAAGAATAGATACATGGATCAGTAGAATAGAAAAGAGAGCTGACTAATAAACCCATGCATATATAGTCAATTTGTCTATGACAAAGAGGGCAAGAACATATATTGATGAACAGTCTCTTCAATAAATTGTGCTCGGAAAACTGGACAGCTACATAGAAAAGAATGAAACTGGACCACTGTCTTATACCACACAAAAGTAAATTAAAAATGCATTAAGGACCTAAATGTAAGACATAAAACTAAAACTCTTAGAAGAAAACATAGGCAGAATCTCTTGAACATCAGCATGAGTAATTTTTTTCTGGATATGTCTCTCCAGGCAAGGGAAACAAAAAGCAAAAATAAACAATTGAGACTACATCAAACTAAAAATCTTCTCCACAGCAAAGGAAATCATCAACGCAATGTAAAGTCAGCCTTCTCTATAGGATAACATATTTGCAAATGATATATCTGATAAGGGACTAATATCCAAAATATATAAAGAACTCGTACAACCTAATACTCAAAAGACAACTAACCCAATTTAAAAAATGGGCTGCTGATCTGTATAGACACTTTTCCAAAGAAGATATTCAGATGGCCAACAGGCAAATGAAAATACGGTCAACATCACTAATCATTATGGAAATGCAAATCAAAACCACAATTAGATATGAACTCACACCAGTAAGAATGGCCAGTTATCTAAAAGTCAAGAAATACAAATATTGGTGAGCATGTAGAGAAAAGGGAACCCTTGTGTGGTGTTAGTGGGATTGTAAATTGGTACAGCCGCTGTGGAAATCAGTATAGATGTTTCTCAAAAAACTAAAAATAATAGTACCATACAACCCAGCAATTCCACTCTAGGAATTTACCTGAAGAAAACAAAATCTTTGATTCAAAAAGATTTATGCAATCCTATATTTATCCCTGCATTATTTATAACAGCCAAGATAATGGAAGCAACCAAAGTGTCCATCAGTAGATGAAAGAGTAAAGAAGAGGCGGTACATATACACAATGTACTATTATTCAGCCATAAAAAAGAAAGAAATATTGCCATTGCAACAACATGGATGGAGCTGGAAGGTATTATGCTAAGTGAAATAAACCAGGCAGAGGTGACAAATTACATATGATTTTACCTATATGTGCAATCCAAAAAATATAAAACAAAGCATAATAAACAAACAAAACAGAGATGAAATCATAGTCACAGAGAAGAAACTGATGTTTACATGGGGTAGAGTTTGGGGTGGGTGGGTAAAATTGGTGAAAGGGATAAATAGGCACAAATTCTCAATTATAATATAAATTAGTCATGGGGATGAAAGTACAGCATAAAGAATATAGTCAATAAAACTGCAATATCTTTGTTGACGTATAGTAACTACACTCATTGGGGTAAGCATTTAACAATGTAGATTACTATCAAGCCACTATGTTGTATACTTGAAACCAGTCTAATACTGTATATCAACTATACTTTAATAAAAGTGGTAATGGCTTCAAACTTCCAAAATTTGTGGAGAGATATGGAAATACAGGTACTCGAAGCTCAAAAATCCACAATTTCAACCAAAAGAAGACTTCACCAAGACACGGTGTAATCAACCTTCCAAAAATCAAAGCCAAAGAAAGAATTTTGAAAGCAGCAAGAGAAAAGATATGAATCACATTCTTGGGAACCCCTAAAAGGATATCTCTGGATTTCTTAGCAGAAGCTTTGTAGGTCACGACAGAGTGGGATGATCTATTTTAAATGTTGGTAGAAAAAACTACCAACTAAGATTGTTTACTTACAACACCATCCTTCAAAATGAAGGAGGAAGCCTTTCACACCAAACAAAACCTGAGGGAGTTTATCATCAAGGTAACTGCCTTCCATGTAATATTGAAAAGAATTATTCAAGATAGAACAAAAGGTGCTAATTATTAACATGAAACACATGAAAGTAAAATAACTCACTGGTAATGGTTAGTATATAGACCAATTCAAATACTCTAACACTTTAGTGGTAGTGTATAAAGTGTTTCTAAGTCTAGTATAAATGTTAAAAGACAAAGTATTAAAAACAACTGTAGCTAAATAATTTATTTTGGATACAGTATAAAACATATATATTGCAAAATCAAAATCATAAAATGTTGTAGGGGGAATAGGGTAGTGTTTTTGTATGCACTTGAAGTTAACTTCTTACCAGGTTAAAAGTGAACATTATAAATATATTTTATGTATGCTCCATGGTAACCACACAGATAAAAACCTCTAGCATATACAGAAAGAGAAAAAGAAAGAACGAAGAGCACACCACTACATACAATCATCAAACCATAAAGGAAAACAGCAAGGGGGAAGAGAAGAACAAAGAAACTACAAATAGCCATAAAACAATTAATAAAATCGTATAGTATATCCTTACCTACCAATCATTACATTAAATGTAGATGTATCAAATTCCAAAATCAAAAGAAAGATAGTGGCTGAATGGATAAAAAAGCAAGACACAATTACATTATTTATAAAGCTATAGTATTTAAAATCTATGATGCTAGCAAAAAGATAGACACATAAACCAATGGAACAGAATCAAGAGCCCAGAATACATTCAACTAATCTTCAACAAAGTTGCCAAGAATATGCGATGGGAAAATGACAATCTCTTTAATGTTGCTGGAAAATGTGGATATCCACATGAAAAAGAATGAAATTGGACCTTTACCTTACACATTTCACAAAAGTTAATTGAAAATAGATTAATGACTTAAACATAAGACCTGAAACCATAAAAATCATAGAAGAAAGTATATTAAAACTCCTTGACTGTAGTCTTGGCAAGAAGTTTTGGGATTTCACACCAAAATACATGCAGCAAAAACAAAAATAAACAAGTGGGGTGACATTAAACTAAAAAATTTCTGAACAGCAAAGGAAGTAATCAACACAATGATA
The DNA here is from genome assembly GCF_030020395.1 of Manis pentadactyla. Classification (NCBI taxonomy): domain Eukaryota; kingdom Metazoa; phylum Chordata; class Mammalia; order Pholidota; family Manidae; genus Manis; species Manis pentadactyla. The sequence continues at coordinate 68,139,432 of NC_080038.1, read as the reverse complement.
AAGTTACCTATGGAATGAGAGAAAATATTTGCAAACCATATATCTGATACTTGGTTGTTCTCCAAAATATATATGGAATTTATACAACTCAGTCACAAAATAGCAAATACCCTCATTAAAAATTTTCAAAGGATCTGAATGAATAGACATTTATCAAAAGAAGACATATAAATGGCCAAAAATAGGCATATTAAAAGATTCTCAACTTCACTAATTATCAGAGAAATGTAAACCAAAACCACAATGAGATATTACTAAGAACTGTCAGGATCACTATTATCAAAAAGTCAAAATATAACAAATGTTGTTGAGGATGTGGGGCAAAGGGAACCCTTATATACTGTTGGTGGTGATGTAAATTGGTACAGCCATTATGGAAAACATGGAAGTTCCTAAAAACAAATAACAATAGAACTACCACATGATCTAGCAATCCCACTTTGGGGTATATATACAAAGGAAATAAAATCTGAATCTCAAAGAGCTACCTACACTCCTTTGTTCATTGCAGCATTATTCACAGTCATAAAAATATGGAAACAACCTATATGACCATCAGTGGATTAATAGATAAAGAAAAATATGGTATATACATATAATGGAATATTATTCAGTCTTTAAAAATAAAGAAATTCAGACATTTGGAATAACCTGGATGTACCAAGAGAAGACTGGGCTAAGTGACATAAGTCAGACACAGAAAGAGAAATCTTCATGATCTCACTTGTATGTGGAATCTAGAAAAGTTGAAATGTCACACACATGGTAACAGAGTAGAATGGTAGTTACTATTTGTTGCAGGGTGGAATATAGGAGAAATGTAAGTTATATTTATATATAATACACAATGGGAAAATGATAATCTCTTTAATAAATGTTGCTGGAAATGTTATAAGATTAGTAAGTTATGGAGAACTAATGTACAGCATGGCAACTATAATTAATAAAAATGTACAACTGAAATACTAAGAGTATTTCATTTCTTGTGTTCATACCACAGAAAAAATAGTAACTGTGAGAAGTAATGGATTTATTAATTAGCTCGATTGTCATCATTTCACAATATGTATGTATATCAAAATATCATAGTGTACACCTATATATATATATATAATTTTTATCTATCATACCTTAATAAAGCTAGAAAATAAATACATAAAATAAAATATTTAATCCACTAATATAAAGAGAATCAAAGATGGATATTATATGTTGAAAAAAAGTCAAATCATCAAGAACATATAAAAGTTATAACCATATGCACCTAACAAGACAGTTCCAAAATATAGGAAGTAAAAAATGGCAACTGAAGGAAAACATGCACAGTTCTACAATAATAGTTGGAGATTTCAATACCCTACTTTCAATAATAGGTAGAACACATAGACAGAAAAGCAATAAGGAAATAGAGGTTTGATAACACTATAAACCAAATAGATGTAACACACATATATAGAACACTCCACCCAAATACATAGTCTGCTCATATGCACACGGAATATTCTGCAGTGTAGACCATATGTGAGGCAGCAAAACAAGTTTCAATAAATTTAAAGATTAAAATCATAAAGAATCTTCTCTAACTTTAATGGAAATTAAACTAGAAGTCAATAATTGAAGGAAAACTATAAATTCTCAAATAGTGGATTTGAACAAAACACTCAAACAACCAATGACTTAAATCACAAGGAAAATTTTAGAAAAAACTTTGAAATGAATAAAGTGAAAACAATATATGAAATTTATGGTATGCAATAAAGCAGTTCTCAGAAGAAAACTTGTAACTCTAAATACATTATAAAAGGATTAAAATATCAAGTCAATATTCTTGACATCTTAAACAATCAGTAAATGAAGAGCAATCTAACCCCAATGTTAGCAGAAGTAAATAATGAGTATTAGAGCAGAGATAAACTAAATAAGGAATAGAAAACAATAGAAATAATGAATAAAACCAAAGTGGGACTTTGAAAAGAGCTACAAAATTAGAAACCTTTAGTTACACTGACCAAGAAAAAAACAAAAGAGAGAAAGAGAATGCACAAGTTACTAATATCAGAAATGAAAATGGGACATTACTACAGACCTTAGAGAAATAAAGAATTTTAAGAAAATATATGAAGAATTTTTCAAAAGAATTAGAAAACCTAGATGAAATTGGAAAATTCCTAGAAATACACAAAGTACCAAAACTGTATCATGAAGAAATAAAATACCTGAATATACCTATATAAATAAAGAGATTGTTTTAATCAAAAATCTATCAAAGCAAACCTCAGGACCAGATGGTTTCACAGGTAAATTCTATCAAACATTTAAAGAAGAATTAATACCAATCCTTCTCAAATCCTTCCAAAAAAAATAGAAGAGGTAGGAAAACTTTCTTCAAGCAGTTCAAGTAGTCAAGAAAAATAAATAAAAGTCATTAAATTGGATAAGAAGTAAAATTATCTCTGTTCACAAGTAACATGATGTTATATATACAAAACTCTATAAATTCCACCAAAAAAACTGTTAGAACTTATCAGCCAAATTGCAGGATGCAAAATCATCACACCAACACACAACAAATCAGTTGTATTTCTATACACTAACAATGAACAATCAGAAAAATTAAGACAACAATTACATTTATAATAGCATGAAAAAGAATAAAATACTTAGGGATAAACTTAACCAAGGAGGAAAAAATCTTGTACACTAAAAGCTAAAAAATGTTGCCAAAAGCAATTAGACAGAAATAAATGGAAAGACATTCCATGTTTGTAGATTGGAAGAGTTAATATTGTTAAGCATGTTGTTACTAACCAAAGAAGTCTACAGATTCAATGTAATCTCTATCAAAATCCCAACAATATTTTTTGCATAAATAGAAATAGAAACTTCCATCCTGAAATTCACATATAATCTTAAGGCACCCCAAAGAATCAAAACAGACAAAAGTACAAAGTTGGAGGTCTCACACTTCCTGATTTCTAAACTTACAAAGCTACAGTAATCAAAACTGTGGTATAAACACAAAAACTAATGGTATGAAAGAAAGAGCCCAGAAATAAACCCTCCTATATATTCTCAGATAATTTTTGAAAAGGGTGCCAAGAACATTCAATGGGAAAAAGTTGGTCTTTTTAACAAATGGTGTTGGGAACACTGTATATGCACATTCTAAAGAATGAAGTTGGGCCATATACAAAAATTAACTCAAATAGATTAAAGACCTAAAACTAAAAAGCTAAAACTACAAAACCCTTTGAAATTTTTGGGATAAGTTTTGTGACATTGAATTTGGCAATGATTTCCTAGGTATGACACTAAAAACAGAGGAAACATAAGTAAAAATGGATAAACTGGACTACATCAAAATACAACCAACAGACTGAAAAGACAACCTATGGAATGGTTGAATATACACATAAATCATACATCTGATAAATGTCAATTATCCAGAATATATGAAGATTATTACAGCTCAACAACAAAAGGACAAACACCCAATTAAAAAATGGACAAATGACTTTCATAGACATTTCTCTAAAGAATTATATGAATGGCCAACAAGTGCATGCAAAGATGGTGAACATCATTAGTCAATAGAGAAATGCAAATCAAGACCATAGTGAGATAACAGTTGATGCCCACTAGGATGGCCAAAAAGGAAGGAAGGAAGGGAGGGAGGGAGGGAGGGAGGGAGGAAGGAAGGAAGGAAGGAAGGAAGGAAGGAAGGAAGGAAGGAAGGAAGGAAGGAAGGAAGGAAGGAAAAAGAAATGGCACATAACAAGTATTGGTGTGGATGCAGAGAATTCTGAAGTCTATACATTGCCACTGGGAATGTAAAATGGTGCAGCTGCTGTGAAAAACAATTTTGCAGTTCTTCATAAAGTTAAACAGACTTACAACGTGACCCAGCAATTCTACTCCTAGGTATATACTCAAAAAATTGAAGAGAGATGTTCAAACAAATAGTTTTACATATTTTTCATAAAGCACTATTCATTATAGCCAAAAGGTAGAAGTGACCCAAATGTCCATCAGCAGATGAATGAATAAACCAAGTTTTATATGTTTATAAGATAGATCATTCAGCCATAAAAAGGAATGCATTTACTGATACATACCACAACATGGATGACCTTTATATATATTAGCTAATTGAAAGACAGCAGACACCAAAGGCCATATATTGTTTGATTTATGTGAAAATATCCAGAAATGAAAATCCAAAGAGACAGAAAGTAGATTAGTGGTTGTCAAGGTCTGGGGGCTGGGGAAGTAGGGAATGACTGCTTAATGTATATGGGGTTCCTTTTGAGGTGATGAAGATATTCTGGAACTAGATAGTGGTGGTGGTTGCAAAATACTGTAAATGTACTAATAGCCACTGAATTGTACACTATAAATTGTATACGTTAAAATGGAATTTCATGATATGTGAATTATAGCTCAATAAAAATAATTGTCTCCTTCACAGTATTTATGAAGCTTGTAGGCCAATAGAAAGGCTGAGTGGTTGTGAATTTTGTAGACCTATACTGGGTGAAATGGTGACAGGATTTAGATAAGCACTGCAAATGTCTAACATTTAAGGCATCATCTTTTTTATTTTTTATTTTTTTATTTTTTTTAGCAGAATATGTGTTAATTTATAAGTTCATAGGTTACATGTAAAACATTCTGGTTACCTGGTTACACATGCATTTCAAACATACTCTTGCTGGTTTAATTATGCATATAGAAGTAAATTCCTATATACATATGAACTACTATTATCTGTATACACATCGGCATAACTAAGCGTGAGAACTGAGCCATACTCACCAGTTATATTTCCAGCAATAGCATCAAACTATGTTTTGTGGGAAGATATGACTGTCCTCAACTTCTGAGATTCAAAATTCCTCCATAGTTTCCTTATTCTCCCTTAATCTGAATGTGTAATTATTTACTATCTTATCATAGATCTTCTTAAGCCTATTTTTTTGGTATCTTTAATATAAATGGGCAACCGTGTAGTTACTAGATTCCCCCCATTACCAAGTTCCCACCACATACCCCATTACAGGTACTAAGACATCATCATTTTTAATTGGTAAAAAGAAAAGGTGAGTCTTTGGGGCCTGATTGATAGCCACAATATTAATTTCTGAAATACCAAATACATCCTAGTTTATTGCCAATTGTCCCACCCAAAATGCATTTACTGGCTCACTGCACTCTAATCCTTAAAAAGGCTTATTTACTCCCAGAATTAGGGCATCCAGGACCTGACGTCCTATTCCAAACCAAAGCCTACCTCCTGAATAACAATAAGCTTTTCATCACACACAAGCCATAACAATTCTGCCTCTGCTTTTCAAACAGATGCAGTATGCCACAAAAAAGTTAAATTCCCAAGGACATCCCCAAAATAAAGAGTTTCCCCAAGGTGCTACAATTAAAAATAATTATTTAAAACTGTACTTTTGAGTTCGTATACAGTTGACCTTTTAATAACCTTGGTTTGAACTGCACAGATCCATTTATATGTGGATTTTTTCAATAAATATATTGGAAAGTTTATTGGAGATTTGTGACAATTTGAAAAAACATTTTCTTTTCTCTAGCTTACTTTATTATAAGAATACAGTATATAATATATATCACATACAAAATATGTGTTAATTGACTATGTTATCAGTGAGGCTTCCAGTCAACTGTAGACTGTTAACAGTTAAGTTTTGGGAAGTAAAAAGGATTTTCAACTGTGCGGGTGGTTGGTGCTCCAAACCCCCACATTGTTGAAGGGTCAACTTTAATTTTCCTTCTAAAAATCAAACTAATCAGTTGAGTTTATATTAAATTTTATTTAGTTACTACTTTATAATGCTTTTGCTTGGGAAAATTCTTAGTTGTCTACATACGTCCAGTTCATCACAGAATCCATAACACCCTGGGCCACCACTCCTTAAGTGCCTATAGTGCACTATATTTATTGTAACAGCCAAAAATACGTTTCCACATACCTCCAGCCAGATACTCAATTCTTATTCTACTTGAGAATGACATACCATAAAAATGGACAACTAAATATTATTTTTAAACTAGAGTATTTGATTTTATACATTTCTAATTTAGAAAGTTAGATACATTTAAATTATCTTAAATATTTTATTAATTCATTTGTTTTACTATTTGACTGATATTAACATACATACTCTAGTCAAGAATTAAGTTGTGAAGAGTACAACTTGATAAATTTTTACCTATATATGCACCCATATAATCACCATTCAGATTAAGATTTTGAATATTTTCAACACCTCAGAAATCTCCTTCATGCCCCTTCCCAATCAACCTCCTCTCAAATGTAACCTCTAATCTGACTTCTATCTCCATAGATTAGTTTTGCCTATTTTTTACCCTCATAAAAAGAACTGTAGTGCAGTTTTATGTAAGCTCTTTACTCAATATAATTTTTTCCAGATTGACTCATTTGATGCATGTTTCAGTTGTTCATTCCCTTTTACAGCTATTGGTTATTCCTTTTTTATCACAGTTGTTTATCTATTCACCAATTGAAGAATACTCAGGTTGTCACCAGCTTTTTTCTATTATGAATAAAGCTGCAAGAACAATCTCGTACATATATTTCGGCACATACACACACTCGTTTCTCCTCACTGTATAACTAGAAGTAGAATTGCTGGGTGATATGGTAGGCATATATTTAAGCAGATAGTCCCAAAAAGTTTTCCAAAGCGGTTGCATAATTCTACACTCCCGCCAAGATCTATTCATCAAAATGCACCATAAAAGGAAGGGAAAAAGGAACTGAACAACGAGAAGCTGAAAGCTTTTCCTCTGAGATCGGGAACAAGACAGGGATGCCCACACTCCCCACTGTTATTTAACATAGTACTGGAGGTCCTAGTCACAGCAATTAGACAAAACAAAGACATACAAGGAATCCAGACTGGTAAAGAAGAAGTTAAACTGTCACTATTTGCAGATGACATGATATTGTACATAAAAAACCCTAAAGACTCCATTCCAAAACTACTAGAACTGTTATCGGAATACAGCAAAGTTGCAGGATACAAAATTAACACACAGAAATCTGTGGCTTTCCTATACACTAACAATGAAAAAATAGAAAGAGAAATCAGGAAAACAATTCCATTCACAATTGCATAAAAAAGAATAAAATACCTAGGAAGAAACCTAACCAAGGAAGTGAAAGACCTATACCCTGAAAACTATAAGACACTCTTAAGAGAAATTAAGGAGGACACTAGCAAATGGAAACTCATCCCATGCTCTTGGCTAGGAAGAATTAACATCGTCAAAATGGCCATCCTGCCCAAAGCAATATACAGATTTGATGCAATCCCTATCAAATTACCAACAACATTCTTCAACGAACTGGAACAAATAGTTCAAAAGTTCATATGGAAACACCAAAGACCCCGAATAGCCAAATCAATTCTGAGAAGGAAGAATAAAGTGGGAGGGATCTTGCTCCCCAACTTCAAGTTCTACTACAAAGCCACAGTAATCAAGACAATTTGGTACTGGCACAAGAACAGAGCCACAGACCACTGGAACAGAATAGAGACTCCAGACATTAACACAAACATATATGGTCAATTAACATACAATAAAGGAGCCATGGACATACAATGGGGAAATGACAGTCTCTTCAGCAGATGGTGGCAAAACTGAACAGCTACATGTAAGAGAATGAAACGGGATCAATGTCTAACCCCATATGCAAAAGTAAATTTGAAATGGATCAAAGACCTGAATGTAAGTCATGACACCATAAAACTCTTAGAAAAAAACATAGGCAAAAATCTCTTGGACATAAACATGAGCGACTTCTTCATGAACATACCTCCCTGGGCAAGGGAAACAAAAGCAAAAATGAACAAGTGGGACTACATCAAGCTGAAAAGCTTCTGTACAGCAAAGGACACCATCAATAGAAGAAAAAGGTACCCTACAGTATGGGAGAATATATTCATAAATGACAGATCCAATAAAGGCTTGGCATCCAAAATATATTAAGAGCTCATGCACCTTAACAAACAAAAAGCAAATAATCCAATTAAAAAATGGACAGAGGGGCTGAACAGACAGTTCTTCAAAGAAGAAATTCAGATGGCCAACAGACCCATGAAAAGATGTGCCACATCACTAGTTATCAGAGAAATGCAAATTAAAACCACAATGAGATATCACCTCATGCCAGTAAGGATGGCTACCATCCAAAAGACAAACAACAACAAATGTTAGCGAGGTTGTGGAGAAAGGGGAACCCTCCTACACTGCTGGTGGGAATGTAAATTAGTTCAGCTACTATGGAAAGCACTGTGGAGGTTCCTCAAAAAGCTCAAAATGGAAATAGAATTTACCCTAAGAATGCAGCAGCCCAGTTTGAAAAAGACATATGCACCCCTATGTTTATCGCAGCACTATTTACAATAGCCAAGAAATGGAAGCAACCTAAGTATCCATCAGTAGATGAATGGATAAAGAAGATGTGGTACATATACACAATGGAATATTATTCAGCCATAAGAAGAAAACAAATCCTACCATTTGCAAGAACATGGATGGAGCTAGAGGGTATTATGCTCAGTGAAATAAGCCAGGCAGAGAAATACAAGTACCAAATGATTTCACTCATATGTGGAGTATAAGAGCAAAGTAAACCTGAAGGAACAAAACAGCAGCAGAATCACAGAACCCAAGAATGGAATAACAGTTACCAAAGGGAAAGGTACTGTGGAGAATGGGAGATAAGGGAGGGATAAGGGCAGGGAAAAAGAAAGGGGGTATTACGATTAACATGTATAATGTGTGGGGGGGCATGTGGAGGGCTGTGCAACACAGAGAAGACAAGTAGTGATTCTACAACATCTTACTATTCTGATGGACAGTGACTGTAATGGGGTTTGTGGGGGGGACTTGGTGAAGGGGGGAGCCTAGTAAACATAATGTTCTTCATGTCATTGTAGATTAATCATAACAAAATAGAAAAAAACAAAAAAAAGGAAGGAAAAGGTAAATCCACAGTCTTGTAGAAAATATTCAACAAAGGACTAGTGTCCAAAATGTATAAAGCATTCCTACAAATCAATACAGAAATAAAAGGTAAAACTTCCAGTTCTCTTTTAGCAGAAAAAAGGCTTGACTATTTCACAAGGAAGATACCTAAATGACCAATGAACTCATGAAAAGGTGCTCAATATCATTAGTAATCAGGGGAGTGCAACTTAAAATCACAGTAAGATACTACTACACACTAACTAGTTAAAATTTAAAGTTTGGCAATATCAAATATTTTAAATGGCTTATGAAATTGGGCTTATAAAAGATGCTTTTAATTAATTTTTATTATCCAGCCTTCCCCAATATTGTGAAGTAGGTATTATTTCCTCTATTTTGCAGATCAGGAAATTTAGGTTGAGAGTGTATGATTTTCCAAAGTGATTTTTAAGTATTAAGTGGCACAGATGAGGTCTAAACCCTGAAAATCTGACCATAGATTCTTTTCTTTTTCACCTCTGCCTACCCTTTGGCCCAGACAGAAGAAAGCTTTCAGCTCTGTATTACTTTGGGAAATTGTTGGCATATCTTTTGTAAGATTAGCAAAGTGTGATGCAAACATGGCAACAAGCTCTATAACAAACTAAAAAATTCCTGAAACAATGAGAATATCCAAATTCTACTCATTTATAATATTGTACTATGCAATGTCACAAGCAGTCTCATCTAGACTCTCCAAGAATGTTACCTATTAAAAATACTCACAACTTAATAACAAGCATAGTTAACCATCAACAGGGTTCTGGCAGCAAAACATCTGTATGCAGCACCATATTATGGTATAATGGAGTGGAAGGCACAAGTTTGGAGTCAGGTGGACTAGGCCTGGGGTTTAGTTTTGCTACTTACTAGTTGAATGAGTAGAACCATAGACAAGGTACTTAATCTCTCTTAAGTTTTATTTTCTTTATTTATAAAGCAATACTACCTATCACATAGAATTATAAAGATTGAGATAAAAGCCAGATTAGATAACTGAGATAATTATGCAGAGAAAGTTATAAGCCAAATTGTTACCTGGGCTTCAAGGATAGGTAACAAATATTTTCATCTAAATAGTTATTGTTGTTGTTTTTAATCTTACTGTAATCTTGGAAAATTAAGTCTTGCCTTTCACTTCTGCTTCCAGTTTCACTTGTCCTATACAGACAAGGAGCGCTATGAAAATGAAGAGAGACCTGAAGTCCAGAAGCAAATTCTCGTTGATATGGCCAAGAAGCTGCCAGTTTACACAAGAACTGGGAGTGGAGGTTAGTTCATCCAAAATCAGCTATGGAGGCAGATCAGTGAGGATCTGACAAAGGCTAAGTCATATATATCCTCAGGCTAGCCTTTTTTCTCTCCTTTTCAGAAAAACACTATGGAGTTTTTTCTCAACATTTTATTATAAAATATTTCAAACATACTGCCAAGATGGAGGAATTATGTAATAAACATCTGGAATTTCCACTACTGGAGGCTACCACTAACATTCGACTATACTGCTTTATCACATACCAGTCCACTAATCCATCACTCTACCCATCAAGCCAACTTATTTTTTGATACATTTCAAAATAGTAGCATATATCAGTACATATCCACCTAAATATTTTACCATTTTGGGGGGTTAAATTTAAATAATAAAACATGCCCAGATCTTAAGTGTACCATTCAGTGTTTCAACAAATGTACAAACCTGTGTAAACAAAACCTCTGTTAACATTACTACACATCAGAAAGTTCTCTCATGCTCCTTCTCAATCCCACCATCACCATCTCCAAAGACAACCACTATTCTGATAGTTCTCCAACATAGTTAGTTTTACCTGCTCTAGAATTTTATATAAGCTGGATTATACAGAATGTACTGTTGTGTCTGGCTTCTATTCTTCAGTATAATGTTTTAAGACTCATCACATTGTTATGTATTTCATTCCTTTTATTGTTGAGTAGAATTTCATTGTATGGATATATCATAGTTTGTTACCCATCCAGTAGTTGATGCACATTTGGGTTATTTCCAGTGCTTATCTATTATCAATATATCTTCTATGAATATTCTTGCAGAGGTCTTTCTGCAGAAATATGCCTTAATTTTTCTTGGGTAAGTATCCACTGTGGAGTTTTACTCTTAGTTTTCATCTGCATGAGTAGAATGGTACAAGTTGAAACAATTCTCTACCTCTTAAAGTTTGAAAACCAGGGCTCTTTTGATAACTCATCCTAATGTTTCTAGTAATGAAGGTCACATTTTAAGGCTTTGGGAATTATACTGTTAAACATGTCTATTCATCTCTTGATTATTTGTTCAACAAATATTTATTAAGATCCCATATGACAATTGGGGAAAATTTAATATGGTCTGGAAATTAAATGATATTAAGGACTTATTGTTAATTTTGTTAGAGTAATAATGTCATGGTGGTTATGATTTTTTTGAAAATTTTCATACATACTGAGATATACAAACAGGAAATTATCTATATAATTTCTCACAATAGTACACAGAATTATGTGATAGAGCAGAAGTTACAAACTAGAGGCATATGAGATGAAGCGGGCCCAGAGATGTATTTTGTTTGATCTATAATGTTTTTACTAATTTTTAACAATTAGAATCTTTCCACATGAAAATCCATACTTCTGGCTTCTCTTGAAAACTCAGACACTCTGGCAGCATTCAATCTGTATTTCCACATGGCAAAAAATTAGCTAGAGCTGATCTCCTTAAACAGGGTATATATTCTCAGGTTCTCCTAGTCTCTAACTGGCTGCTTTACTCACTACTCACTATTCCCTGGGCCCTTGAAGCACTTGTTTGCAGCCACCATGATAGAGTAATAAAGAAGGCTTCTCTGAGGAAATGTCATTTGATCTGAGAAGTAATTAGCCATGCAAAGAGCAGAGGAGCTACCATCCCGGCAGAAGGCACTGCAAGTATAAAAGGCCCTGAGACAGGAGCAAGTTTGCAGTATTAGAAGAGCAGACAGCCAGCCCGTATGATTGTAATATATGGAAGGTGGAGAATAGTATAAGTTAATGTTGAAGAGGCAGGCAAGGGCAAGATGACACAGGCCATGGTAAGGAGTTTGGACTTTATTCTAAGGGTGTTGTAAATCCACTGAAGATTATAAGTGAAGATTATATGATCTGATTTTCATTTTAACAAGTCACCTGGCTATCCTGTAGAGAGTGTATTGTGGGGATCAAGAATGAAAGCAGAGTAAATTAGGCAGCTCTTGCAGTCATCTAAGTGAAAGATAATGGTGGATTAAACTGGGCAGTGGCATTGACCTCATTTTTAAAAACATGCTGAAGTACCCAAATATGCATGTCCCTTTCTGTTCCTCCTTGCTTCAGTTATACCCATGCTTGGGTCACCTGCCCATTGCTAGAAATGAACACAAACTCTGCTGAATTAGCAGCCTGTTATCTTGAGTCAGTTTTGTGTCCTTAATGTACGCTTAAGATGGAATTATTGTATTAGCTCAAATTATTCATACTTTTAGTTGCTACACTTAATAATAGCATTAAACACAGTTATTTCTATCAATGAATACAGAGAAAATGAGAAGGAAAGTATAATGCCTCTCATTTAAGGAAAATAAAAAAAGGAAGGAGAGGGTTTTATATATATATGTGTATGTGTATATACATATATATATATATAAAACTTACAGAATGAAGAGAACCCAGAACTATGGGGTCATAAAACTGGACTGGTAAGAGCCTTGCCACTCACTTGCTGGGTGACCTTGTATAAGTCACTTGATATGGCTCAGGTCTTTACTTCCTTTATCTGTGAAGTGGCCAATTGAACTAATTATACTAGAATGTCTATTCTATTTTTCAAATTGTTACTCAAGAATGACTCTCTTTACCATGCTTTAGTTTTACCCACCCCATACAATCCAACCTCTGGAGACAGGAGATAAATTATGAACCCTCATTTTCAGATAGGAAAGTTTTCAGGTAGTACACAGAAGCTAAATTATTTTCCCAAGATCATTCAAGCGGTTGACAGTACAGTTTGTTTTGAAATACAAAATCTTATGATCAGATATCCAGATACATAAACCTTACCCATTACCTTCATCCCCCAAAAAGTGCCTTCAAGAATGATCCAAAAGAAAAAAAATTACATACTACAATTTTCTTATGTGATCTGCCTTTTTCTTGGTAACTTGAAATGAGATGAGTTTGACTAGCTTTAATCAGTGTATAAACAATCCAGATAGGCTAGTAAGATATGTGACATCATATTGAGCCCTAACCAATGCTAACCACCTTATTTTTCCTGTAGCTGTAAGATTCTGTGACCGGTGCCATTTGATCAAGCCAGATCGCTGCCACCACTGTTCTGTCTGTGCCATGTAAGTGACAGCCATATTTCCCCTGGACTGAGCTTTGCCACTGATGGTTGCCTAGACAACAAAGTGACTGATCTTAACATGTAACCATGCCTAGATAATAACATTTCCTTTCAATCATAATGAGCACATGCCAAACACCCTCACAGGAATAATGATAAGTCAAACTATTCTAAAGATAGGAAAGAAAAATAAAACCCCATTTTAAAAATAAATGTTTTATTTTAGAACAGTTTTAGATTTATAAAATTATTGTGAAGATAGTTTTCATATGTCCCACACCCAGTTTCCTTTATTGCTAACTGTCTTACATTATGGTGCATTTGTTACAATTAATGAACTAATATTGATAACATTATTTTAAACTGGAGTTCTTACTCTATTTAGATTTCCTGTTTTTCCCTACATCCTTTTTTTGTTCCACGATCACATCCAGGATACCACATTACATGTAGTTGTCCTGTCTTTTTGAGCTTCTCTTAGCTGTAACAGTTTCTCAGACTTTACTTATTTTTGACAACCTTAACAGTTTTTATGATTAATGGTCAGGTATTTTATAGAATATCCCTCAGATGGGATGTATCTGATATTTTTCTCATGATTAGACATGGGTAATATGTTCTGAGGAGGACTACCATAAAGGTAAAGTACCATTCTCACCATATCCTATCAAGGGTCCGTACTATAAATATGACATCACTGTTATGTTAATCTTGATCATCTGGCTTAGATAGTGTTTGTCAGATTTCTCCACTGTAAAGTTACGTTCCCCCACCCATTCCATACTGTACTCTTTGGAAGGAAGCCACTATGTACAGCCCACACTAAAAGAATGAGGAGTTATGTTCCCCATCCTTGAAGGCAGAGTATCTATATCTACATAAATTATTTCAAATTCTTCTGCAAGGGAGATTTGTCTCTTCTCCCTCATTTATTTATTTATTCAATCATTTATTCATATCAATATGTAGACATGGACAATCATTTTATATTTTGAGTTATAGTTCAATACTACTTAATTTTGTTATTCAAATTGCTCCAGCTTTGTAAAACTCCATTTTTATGTTAGTAAATATAATCTTCATGTCTTGTTTGTTGGGTGCTTTTTCCACCCACATTTCTGTTACCATTGATTCAAACAAAGGCTTGTCAAAAGTTTATAAATAGCTGAAGTAAAAACAAAAAATCACCAAAGTAGTAATTAGTAAAAGTTTGTTGTGTACACACCAAAAAGCAGTTTGCAAACCAGGAAGACTCATATCAAAACACGGAATGAGTCTTGGGAGTATGTTATAAAGCAGCTTATATAGTGAGAAGGCAGTAACTGTTTAATCTTCACAGTGATTGGTTATAGTATTAAAATTTTGCTAATGATAGAGAATTGGTCAGTGGTTAATTCGGTCAGTGGTCACCTCATATCAACTTTGGAAAACAGTTTAAATTTTATGATTTCCAGAGGCATTAGCAAGAAATGAGCCAGGTGAGTGTAGTCTTGCAAAATAAGCTAAATTAAGCTTTGTTTGCCTAAACTGGTTTTGTCTGCTCATGGAATTTTCAAGGCTGGTCTCATTTTTTTTTTAACAGGCTGTGGCCATATGTTTTCCTCCGTACTTTTATTAAACTGACTATTAAGCAAAATGAGGGGAGAGATCCTGGACCTTTTCTCTGAATCAGTACCCTAGAGTTCACTATCCCTTTTACAGATTGGTCTTCTAGGCATGTAACTTGCTGCAGCATGATCCTATAAAGTGTTGTGATTGGCTCATCCTAGGAATAACTGAGGTCATAATAGTAATGGAGTAGCTATAGTGGGAATCTAGGAATGAGTGCACTAGTACCATGTAAAAATACTGGTGACACCTTGAGTTCAATGATGAGGTGTCGCTTTATTTCTGTTGCCCCACTTATCACAGTGTATTTTGTTCCTTTTATAGGTGTGTATTAAAAATGGACCATCACTGCCCTTGGTATGTCCCTTTGATTCATTTCTCTCCTCTAAAAGGGTCAAAGTTGGTTAATATGCCTATTTTTCTAAGCCTGTTTCTGCTACCATAATTCACTGGGCTTTGTATTTGTGTGAAGGACAGGGGAGGCATAACATTTTAAGGCAAGACTAAATATTCCACCAAAGGCATGGTAGTGAATTCCTGGGGTCACAAAGCCAATGGTCTCTTGTCCATTAGCTTTAGTAATTGGACATACTAATGAAATAGAACACAAAACATTACACAACTCAGTTCTGTCTTTAGCTATCTTGATGTTTGAAATACTCTAGATTGTTAAATGCAGCAATTCTTCTCCAAATTTTGCATGTCTGACCTAGAGAACTTCTGAAATCATCTAACTACAAAGAGAACATCCCACACTGCACTAAGTATAGCTGTTGAAATTGTAAAAGGTTTTCAGCATACAAGATCTAAGTTTGCTTGGGTGTGTTAGAAACCAGTCCACAACTATTAGGTAGGCCACGTATCTCTGTTTCTGTAAATGACAGGAGAAACAAATGAGACATGAACTTGTTTTTCCAGCCTGTTCCTATTAAGGGACTTCTATTTATGTTGACTTTCTACACAACACATAATGAAGCAGCAGGGGTAACATACTTCTCTTGCTTAGTTCATTTATGTTTCAGTGTATTCTCAATTAATGGGTCTTGATTTCAAATTAGTTTTTCTTTTTCCTATTTCTTTTTTTAGGGTTAATAACTGCATTGGATTTTCCAACTACAAATTCTTCCTTCAGTTCTTAGCTTATTCTGTTCTCTACTGCCTGTACATTGCTACAACAGTCTTCAGCTATTTCATCAAATACTGGAGAGTAAGTTAAAAAATCCTAAAGGGTTCTCCCCAAAACAAATACACACTCCAGTCTCTGATATTGTTTACCTTACCTTCTTTTTTATACATTTTGAAATAAAATACTGAAGTAAACAGAAGGAAAAGTGCCAAAACTAAATTTCCTGTGTTGAATATTTGAGATTTAAGAGGGTGTTATTTAAAGATTCCACTTTAAAAAGTTTCTGTCATGTGTGAGAATCTTGCTAAGGCCTTCAGGAAACCTCTTGACTTTTATTCATTCTTTACAATATACTGCTCTAGTCAAGTTTTAAAAATCTACTTCTTATAGATTTGAAAAATATTGAAACTAATTCTAAATCCCAAGTTTCCTAAGAAAATGGCTAGCAAAGTACTCCCTCATTGTTAGAAAATAATTCCTAATTCCCTGCTCAAAGGAGCGTTGCAAAATTCCTATTAGACAGAAAGATTAATTGACTCATCCTCACATATGTCTAAAATGAAATGGGGAATAGTATATAAAGTCTGTATGATAAACACTGGATTGAATATTAGGAGATCTGAGGTTTACTACTGACTTTGTTACCTGCTTTATTGGCTCATCACCAAGAGCAAATGAAACTGATGTTGAAAGAACTTTGCCTTTCAAAATGTGATTCCAATAATTATAATGAAATCTGAAAAAACCTATTTTCATCTTTCTAATACTTGAAAATATCAATCATATCCATATATTTCCAAAAGAATTGAAGGCAAATTTTCAGTTTGTTTATGTGTGCAGGGTCTAGCAACAGTATAATGAAATACTTTTTTAAAATTTTCATGACCATGGACTCCAGAAGACATCCATCCCTTCCCCACAACTCCAGTACATTTACTAAGACATCATAACCTTCCATGACGAGGGTTGTCCAAACTGAACCTGAACAGAAAAATACATAAGTCGACAGAGCTACTAATTATTACAGGATATTGCACAAGAGCCTATATAAAAGGAATATCTCACCTCCGATAGAGAGGTAAAGCAGCAGGGAAAGACATGAATCCTGTGACTAGAATATATATTATAATAAACTGAAGAAAAAAGGACAGGTAAGGCAGTGAGAACCTAAATAGCAGAGACTATTTAAATTATTAATTTGTGCTTTGATCTCTACTAGTGTACAAAATACAGTGTAGGAAATTGTGGTGATATGTACTTTCCATTCTCCCTCTAACTTGCTTGATTCAGGTATTTAATAACTTGCTAAGGCTTTCTTTGGCCCCTTTCCACAGCACAGGATCTCTTACCTATTGCTAAGGTTTCCGTGACTTGTTTGGCATTCCATTCATACACTGAGCTACTACCCTGAACATAAAGAAAATATACTGAATCCAATTCAGCAGGGAAAATGTAAGCCTTGGTCTTTACTACCAACCTTACTGGTTCCTTAACACAGTAGGCTACTATTTAAGGAACGCCCTTTACTCTCATAGTATGCTGTCTTTCACACATTTTGCCTTTGGACCTCCTACTTAGCCAATAATCAAATATCACAGTGCTAGAAAGGTGCTGTTTCCTTTTTACTCTTGAAGATAATATTTGGTTATGAATTAATCATCAGAAATAGACTCGTATTCACAAGCAATACCATGGGTGAACATAGCCTTGTCCTCCTATTCCCTTATTTTTCTCCACAATAGACTAGCTAATGCCTCACAGATGAACAGTGAGAGAACCTGTCTTGGCTTGCCCTCATAATAAAAAGGGCATTCACATTTCAGAGAAATGCTTCTTTGCAGTCTCTCCAGCCAGAGAGAACTTTAGTATGGTTTAGTGATGGCTTTTTCAGTTTAAATTGAGTATCCCCTTAAAATTAAAAGTAAACATTACCATGTGTTTTAAAAACCAGGTATCAAGGAAACTAGCTATGTTCCTAAGAGTAGCAGCTTCCATCCGTATGGTACTTAACTGTTTTCAAACCACTTTCATATCTATTATCTCATCTTATCCTCACCACAACCTTGTGAAATAGGCAAAGCACGAATTACTAGTCTCATTTAAACATGATAAAACTAAGGCTTATAGTAGTTAAGTGATTTGCTCAGGATTTCCCACTTCATAAGTTTCAAAATCAGGGCTTGAATCTGTCCAACCCTAAGCCCAGTGACCTCAAACACTCTACCATGTTCTACTGCCAATTATGGTCTTGCTATAGAGAAACTCTATCTCCCTTAGAATACAGAATTTGGAAGGCCATCAGAGCATCTCTCTCCTCTCAATATTAACTTAAAAAGTAGCTACTTTAATAGGAAATTGATCTTTGCCTTGTGAAAGAAGTAGTAATACACACTTCCCACACTGGGCCATTAATCTCACAGAGGCGATGAATTATTTTAGAACCAAGATAATAGTGTCGTTCTACCTGTATTCCCATTTCTGATGGTTATTGTTTAAGTAATTTAGCTTGGTTATCCCCAAGAATGTAATTTAGAACATAGGGCTGTTGTCCTTTTCTAACAAAAAATTAAGGGCTTCATCAAGGGACACAAAGTAGATAAGTTTGGGCATGCAGAAGAGTGTTCTATAAAAGAAATCAGGGGAGAGAAAGACTTCCAGCTCAGCTATTCAGGGCATGAACTGACTTTATATCTCCCTTTTGCCAGGTCATTTCCTATTGCCCACTTAACAATGAAAGATGTGTAGTAAAATAAATGTGAGCTTTAAAAGATTTTTTAAAACATACATGAAAAATAGAGTTTATGAAAACAAAACCCAGCCAGGCAAAAACCACTACAGAACAATATGCAGAGTCTTTCTTATAAATTCAAAACAAAACAAACAAAAACCAGTCAAATTCAGTGTGGGTGCTTAGGCCAAGATTTTGTGGAGGGATCATTTCAAAAAGCAGCTTCAGATAAATTTCCTGAAAGTTGAAGTCCTTGGGGCAGCTATTCCCTGGGGTGCTCTGCCTCCATGCAGATTTCACCCAGACCACCCCTCAGTTGAGAGCATCTGACAGGCTTACTTCCCCTTATCTTCATCCTTCAAACATATATACTCTGGAAGATTCCTAATATTTCTTTATATCAAAGCAGATCAAAATTTCCTTTGAAAGAAGAGAAAAATCTATAGTATCTGAATTTACCAAGGTTTCTAAGCCTTAACTTTCCCCTTCCAAACTGGCATAAAGCCAGATCCTAATGTTAAGGCCCACTTCAAGAATCACCTTGAACTTTATTACCTGAGAGCATTTGGAAATATTCAGAGCAATTCATCATGCCAAAACAATGACCAGCACAGGAAAAAAGGAAAATTGTCCCAACTGCTCACTCCAAAGTTGAAAATATTTTCTAAGGTTCTCTTCAGAAGATAAAATATTATACACTGAGCATGCTATAGAACTTCAGAAAATTCATTCTGGTTTAGGGCTGCATGTTTAAAAAAAAAGCTAGAGCCACATAGAAAATAAGATGTCCCAGCTAACCATAAAAATCTTTAGCTACTTACTTTTACAATTGCCTGTCAAATCCTGCTCGATGTTACTGTTCAAACAGCTGTTCCATAGGATGTAATATACCAGCACATTCCACTTTTTTTATAAAAACAACCACAGAAAATTTGCAGTAGTTTTGAAATCAGGTCATGACTTGTAGGTACATTTTAAAATTCCATCTGTGTGTTTTATTTCCATACATATATCACCATAACATTTTCAACATGACATAAGGTATTCCAGAATAACCCACCTTGAGACAAAAGGATGAACCATATATATGACCTCAAGATCACCTCTACCAATGATTCATAAATTACAAACTAAATGGAGTACTAGCTTTAAGAGGATGCATAACAATTATGGTCTCAGTACACCCTTTTCACGTAACACTTTTCTAGTTGGCACATAATATACTCTATTTTACACTGAAATGCATTTAAGCAAAGATCCATTTCAGGCTTTGTAGGCTGAAAGCATTTCTATAATGAGGTATGTTCATCAACAGAAAGTACTGTTTTATAAAAATTTTACAAAAATCTATTTTTTAAATTACAGGTAGACATTTTATGCATATGAAAAAAGTACTAACCTATGTAGAAAAGCTAGCCAAGCCTTGCAACTTTAATCCTTTGTTTCTGTTTGTTTATTATTTCTTTTCCAGGGGGAATTGCCCAGTGTTCGCTCTAAGTTCCATGTCCTTTTTCTCCTCTTTGTGGCCTGCATGTTTTTTGTCAGCCTTGTGATTCTCTTTGGTTACCATTGTTGGCTTGTCAGCAGAAACAAAACCACCTTAGGTAAGATTGAATATTAAGACTAGGAGAAAACACATTAATGTATATCAGAGTGACCTGTGGATTATTCTGAAAGAAGGGAAAAACTTCCAGTGAAGCATTTCAGCTACAGCAATATCCCTTTCTCTCCAAACTTAGACAGTTGTAAACATGTTTTACCAAACTGAACAGCCAATATGAATGAAGCTTACAGACTAAATAGAACATTAGTGAATGAAACCTCACACAAAATTAAAAATGACCATTGCTCTTTATAGTTCATATTGGGTAATAGCTCCCCAGATTTATAGCTCAAAAATTTTCTAAAATGAGTTCACATGAGGAAGTAAAGGAAAGAAATCAGTTCAGAAGGGAACATCAGAGGGGGAGGATGAACCATATAACCTGAAATTCAATAATAATTTGGATATGAATTAATCACTAGAAATATGCCAGTATTCACTGGCACATAATGGGAAGTTAGCATACCTTCACTTTGCTCCCCTGGGAGACACTTTCTCTTTCAAGACTATTCACAATAGGAGGTTAGTACAGATGGAAAGGACTTAAATTATTGAACACATCCAAAAACAGTCCTAAGAAAGAATTCAAACCAAAAAATCACTGAATAGCTTCGATCATCAAGGAGGTCTGTAGGAACTGGGAATGAGATAAACATATTGAACAAGTGACTCTCTAGAAAATGAGTACAAGAAATGAACACATTTTCTGTCCATTACTCTATCCTTTGGGTTGTTATTTGGAAAACTATATTTCTGAGGGATTCCAGTGCAGCAGTTTTTATCATCTATGGTAAAACAAATATCTACACTGTATGCAAGACAATAAATGATGAGTGAGGAGAAAGTATCCAAATGTTGCAAGTTTAGCTAAGATAGATTTCAGGAAAGTTTAGTGCAAAAGCCACCTATACTTTTGAAATACATTTGCTAATAGTGCTAATAGGTAAGAAAGTATTTGCACTCATTTTCTAAACCAAATATGTATGTAGCACTTAGTTGCTAGGGTGGTAGATTAGTGCATTTGGCTGAGAGTAGGAAAAGTAGGAAAGTACTAAAAGCTTCACGGTAACAGTCTGAAAAGAAAGAATAAATGGGAAATGGCCAAATGCAGCCAGAGTCCAACAGTGAAAATGTTTGCTTAATGGAATAGATGTGTGTCTAAAAATAATGTGCACTAACATGGTCCAATTCCTCATAGTCTTTGAGGTGATTATAGTTCACACACTGGCATTTTTTCAGGAGTAAAATTCAGTTTCTGTATTTCAGGCTTCATTGTGAACATCTTCATTTCTGAAATGTTTCAGAACCAAATTAATATCATTATCATCTCTTTATATGTCATTACTTTGATCCCAGCTCTAAAGACAGAGACCATTTGGTGACTATTGTCACTTAGATTCAAATAAAAAGCTGCTAAATTTGTTCTTTCATTCTTTACATGCAGCAATACAAAATATATACTACCCCCATGGCTGCTTAATTATTTCTACCATCATGTGTTTCTTCTGTTTTGTTTTGTTTTTTAAAAAGCAGAGTGCCCATTCTTTGCATTTAATAACAAACTTATTTTGAAAGTGGGATTAAAGATGGCAGCGTGAGAGGTGAGACAGAGGCTTCCCCCGAAAGCCGCATATAATACAAAAATATAATTAATAAGACGAATCCTAAAAGAGCAACAGAAAAGAGGGCTGCGCCAAACTGCATATACCTGGAGAAAAGAATAAACCTCACAGAACAGGGTAATGTACCAAAGCCATGGCCTGGCGAGACCCAAGCCCTACCCCCATTCCAGCTCACCTGCAAGAGGAAGAGAAACAGAGCAGGGAGGGAGTGGAGGCCTGGCACTACTGAATACCCAACTCTGGAGATATGCTCTGGGAGCACAAACCTACATTTCATGGTGCTTTCATGGTACTCTTGTGATTAGGGGATTAGAAAGCTAAGACAGGCAGAATATCTGGAGAGACTGAGACTCCAGCTGCTTGTGGAAATCAGGGATCCATATCCAGATTCTCTGGGACAAAAGAAAAGCAGGCAGTCTGAGAGACTTCCTAACAGCAAGAGGGCTGCTAAAGGGGCAATGATTGCACAGAGCTTACTGCTCAGGAGAAAGGCCAGGTAGACAAAATTGTCCAGGTGAACTCTTCCCAGCAGGTTGGGAAATTTCTTGATCTTCAGGTGCTCCAGCTCCCTGGCTGGCTAGATAGCTCAAAGGACCCCCTCCATGATATGCCATCTACTGTGCCTTTCTTCCAGCCAGCCCCACCTGGCTTGCAAACCGGCAAACCCTACCCTGGCATTAGGGCAGTCAGAGGGAAGCCCCATCTACAGTAACTACAAACGCAAAGCATAGAGGCTTATACCTGTGTGCTCGGCCCACTGGTTCTGGCAGTGGGGGCAGGCATAGCAGCTAGGAAGCAGGAAACAGCTCTTTCCCACCCCCCACACCCAGGCACCAATACCACTCCCCTGCAACCCCTGACATTGCTTCAGGGGCTGAGCAGCTCCAGAGAGTAGAGCTTCTGGGCACTAGAAGGTGCCATATACAAACATGAAATGCCAAAGAAACCTGGTTCAAAGTAAAAATATGAATACAACACCTGAGAAAGATTCAAATGAAATCGACCTCATGAATCTTCCTGAGTGGGATTTCAAAATAAAAATCTTTAACATGCTAATGGAGGTACAGAAAAATATTCAAGAACTCAGGAATGAATTCTGGTTGGAGATCCAATCATTGAAGAACACAATGGAGGGTATTAAAAGCAGATTAGATACAGTGGAGGAGATGATAAATAAAATAGAAACTAGAGAGGAGGGATACAAAGAAGCTGAGACACATACAAAGAAGGAGAAAAAAGGATCTCTAGGAATGAAAGAACATTGAGAGAACTGTGTGACCAATCCAAATGGAACAATATATGCATTATAGGGGTACCAGAAGAAGAAGAGAGATAAAAAGTGATAGAAAGTGTCTTTGAGGAGGTAATTGCTGAGAACATCCCAATCTGGGGAAGGAGAAAGTCTCACAAGCCATGGAGGTGCACAGATCTGCCAACACAAGGGAAACAAAGAAGACAACACCAAGACATATAGTAATTAAAATGGCAAAGATCAAGTATAAGGACAGAATATTAAAAGCAGGCAGAGAGAGAAATAAGATCACATATAAAGGGAAGCCCATCAGGCTATCATCAGACTTCTCAGCAGAAACCATACAGGCCAGAAGGGAATGGCATGATGTATTTAATGCAATGAAGCAGAAGTGCCTCAAACCAAGATTACCTTATCTGGCAAGATTATCATTTAAATTTGAAGGAGGGATTAAACAATTTCCAGATAAGCAAAAGCTGAGAGAATTTACCTCCCACAAACCATCTGTACAGTGTATTTTGGAGAGACTGCTATAGATGCAAGTATTCCTAAGGTTTAATAGCTGTCACCAGAGGTAATAAAACCACAATAAAGAAAGTAGAACAGTTAATTACTAAGCAGATGCAAAATTAAATCAACAACCCACAAAGTCACTCAAGAGATACACAAAGACTACAGAATGTGACACCTAGTATATAAAGAACGGAGGAGGAAGAAAAAGGAGGAGAAAAAAAGAACCCTTAGATTGTGTTTGTAATAGCATACTAAGTGAGTTAACTGAGACTCTTAGATAGTAAGGATGTTAACCTTGAACCTTTGGTAAACACGAATCTGAAGCCTGCAATGGCACTAAGTACATACCTGTTGATAATCACCCTAAATGTAAATGGACTGAATGCACCAATCAAAAGACACAGAGTCGCTGTTTGGATAAAAAAACAAGATCCATCTATATGCTGCCTACAAGAGACTCACTTTAAACCCAAAGGCATATACAGACTAAATGTGAAGGGATGGAAAAAGATATTTCATGCAACTAATAGAGAGAGAAAAGCAGGAGTTGCAGTACTTGTGTCAGACGAAATAGACTCCAAAACAAAGAAAGTCACAAGAGGCAAAGAAGGACGTTACATAAAGATTAAGGGGTCAATCCAACAAGAAGATATAACCATTATAAATGTCTATGCACCCAACACAGGAGCACCTACATATGTGAAACAAATACTAACAGAATTAAAAGAGGAAATAGAATGAAATGCATTCATTCAAGGAGACTTCAATACTCCACTCACTCTGAAGGACAGATCAGCCAGATGGAAAATAAGTAAGGAGAATGAGGCAATGAAAAACACATTAGAATACATGGACCTAACAGACATCTACAGAACTCTCCACCAAAAAGCAGCAAAAGACACATTCTTCTCAAGTGCACATGGAACATTTTCAAGAATAGATCACATAATAGGCCACAAAAAGAGCCTCAGTAAATTTAAAACTATTGAAATTGTACCAGGCAGTTTCTCAGACCACAAAGTTATGAAACCAGAAATAAATTACGCAAAGAAAATGAAAAATCCCACAAACACATGGAGGCTTCACAACATGCTCCTACATAACCAATGGATCAATGACCAAACAAAAACAGAGATCAAGCAATACATGGAGACAAAAGACAACAATAATACAACACTGCAAAATCTGTGGGACGCAGCATAGGCCATGCAAAGAGGAAAGTGTACTGCAATACAGGCCTACCTCAGGAAAGAAGAACAATCCCACATGAACACTCTAAACTCACAATTAACAAAACTAGAAAAAGAAGAATAAATGAGGCCCAAAGTCAGTAGAAGGAGGGACCTAATAAAAATTAGAGCATAAATAAATAAAGTTGAAGAATAAAGCAATAGGAAGAACCAATGAAGTCAGTACTCGTTCTTTGAGAAAATATACAAAACATAAAATCCTAGCTAGACTTATCAAGAAAAACAGAGAGTCTGTACACATAAACAATCAGAAACGAAAAAGGAAAAATCAGTATGGGCACCACAGAAATAGAAAGAATTATTAGAGAATACTATGAAAAATTATATGCTAACAAACTGGATAACCTAGAAGAAATGGACAACTTTCTAGAAAAATACAACCTTCCAAGGCTGACCAAGAAAGAAACAGAAAATCTGAACAGACTGATTACCAGCAATGAAATTGAATCAGTAATCAAAAACCGACCTAAGAACAAAACTCCTGGACAAGATGGCCTCACTGCTGAATTTTATCAAACATTTAGTAAAGACCTAATACCCATCCTCCTTAAAGTTTTCCAAAGAGGAAAAGAAGAGGAAATACTTCCAAACTCATTCTATGAGGCGAGCATCACTCTAATACCAAAACCAGGCAAAGACACCACAAAAAAGAAAATTACAGACCAAAATACCTGCTGAACATAGATGCAAAAACACTCAACAAATTATTAGCAAACCAAATTGAAAAATACATCAAAAAGATCATCCATCATGATCAGGAAAGATTTATTCCAGGGATGCAAGGATGGTACAACACTTGAAAATCCATCAACATCATCCACCACAACAAAAAGAAGGACAAAACCCACATGATCATTCCAATAGATGCTGAAAAAGCATTTGACAAAATTCAACATCCATTAATGATATAAACTCTCAACAAAATGGGTTTAGAGGGCAAGTACTTTAACATAATAAAGGCCATATATGACAAACCCACAGCCAACATTATACTTAACAGTGAGAACCTGAAAGCTTTTCCTTTAAGATCGGGATCAACACAAGGATGCCCACTCTCCTCACTTCTATTCAACATAATACTGGAGGTCCTACCCATGGCAATCAGACAACACAAAGAAATAAAAGGCATCCAGACTGTCAAGGAAGAAGTCAAACTGTCACTGTTTGCAGATGTCATGATATTGTACATAAAAACCCCTAAAGAATCCACTCCAAAACTACTAGATGTAATACCTGAATTCAGCAAAATTGCGGGATACAAAATTAATACAGAAATCTGTTGCGTTCCTATACACTAACGATGAACTAGCAGAAAGAGAATGCAGGAAAACAATTCCTTACACAGTTGCATCAAAAAGAATAAAATACCTAGGAATTAACCTAACCAAGGAAGTGAAAGACTTGTACTCTGAAAACTGCAAGAGACTCATGAGAGAAATTAAAGAAAATACCAATAAATGGAAACAAATCCCGTGCTCATAGATAGGAAGAATTAATATTATCAAAATGACCATCCTGCCTAAAGCAATCTACAAATTCAATGCAATTCCTATAAAAATACCAACAGCATTCTTCAATGAACAGAGCAAATCATTCTAAAATTCATATGGAACCACAAAAGACTCCAAATAGCCAAAGCAATCCTGAAAAGGAAGAATAAAGCTGGAGGGATTATGCTCCCCTACTTCAAGCTCTACTACAAAGCCATAGTAATCAAGGCAATTTGGTACTGGCACAAGAGGAGAACCATAGGCCAATGGAACAGACTAGAGATCCCTGATATAAACCCATCCATACATGGTCAATTAATATATGATAAAGGAGCCATGGACATACAATGGGAAAATGACAACTGGTATTGGCAAAACTGTACAGCTACGTGCAAGAGAATGAAACTGGACTATTGTTTAACCCCATACACAAAAGTAAACTCGAAATGGATCAAAGACCTGAATGTAAGTCATGAAACCATTAAACTCTTAGAACAACATAGGCAAAAATCTCCTGAATATAAGCATGAGCAACTTCTTCCTGAACCTATCTCCTCAAGCAAGGGAAATAAAAGCAAAAATGAACACATGGGACTACATCAAACTAAAAAGTTTATTTACGGCAAAGGACACCATCAACAGAACAAAAAGGCATCCTACAGTATGGGAGAATATATTTGTAAATGACATATCTGACAAGGGGTTAACATCCAAAATATATAAAGAACTCACACGCCCCAACACCCAAAAGGCAAATAACCCAATTAAAAAATGGGCAGAGGATATGAAGAGACAATTCTTCAAAGAAGAAATTCCAATGGCCAACAGACACATGAAAAGATACTCCACATCACTAATCATCAGGGAAATGCAAATTAAAACCACAATGATATATCACCTCACACCAGTAAGGCCAGCATCAAAAAGTCTAAGAATAACAAATGCTGGTGAGGATGTGGAGAAAGGGGAACCCTCCTACACTGCTGGTGGGAATATAAGCTAGTTCAACCATTGTGGAAAGTGTGGATAAAATGGGAGTTCCTGTGGCCCGGATTCTCACCTGACCCTGGTTGACTAGCTCCCTGCACACCTGTGGGTAATACATAGCTGTTGACTCTATATAAAGATATCTGCCCAGTGCTCTGGGTGCAACACGGTGGCAGGGCTGCAAGGCTGCAGGAGAGCAGAAAAGAGGCTGGAGTGGTGGTAGTGCTGAGGACAGAGGCCCAGAGGACGGCTGTGTGGGATAACTGTGCAGAGAGGCCCAGAGGATGGCTGTGTGGGATGATTGTGAGGGACAGCTGTGCAGGCAGAGTGGCCCAGAGGACAGCTGTGCAGGAGAGCTGTGCAGAGAAGCCCAGAGGACAGCTGTGCAGACAGAGGGGCCCAAAGGCAGAGACTGGCTTGATGCATACAGATTCGCCCTGAGTGAATGGGATTCTAGTGACTGGCCTGCCACCTGGAAATAAAGTTGGGTATAACCCTTTCACCCCAAAGAGCATTCTGCTGTCAACTTTCTTTGGTCACATTGAATCCATAGTGAACTTGTCCCGGGCTGAAACCCATTGGCAAGAGAAAAGCAATATGGAGGCTCCTCAAAAAACTTAAAAGAGAAATACCATTTGACCTAGGAATCCCACTCCTTGGAATTTACCCAAAGAATACAATTTCTCAGACTCAGAAAGACATGTGCACCCCTATGTTTACTGCAGCACTATTTACAATAGCCAAGATATGGAAGCAACCTAAGTGTCCATCAGTAGATGAATGGATGAAGAAGATGATGTACATATACACAATGGAATACTATTCAGCCATAAGAAATAAACAAATCCTACCATTTCCAACAACATAGATGGAGCTGGAGGATATTATGCTCAGTGAAATAAGCCAGGTGGAGAAAGACAAGTGCCAAATGATTTCCCTCATTTGTGGAGTATAATAGTGAAGCAAAACTGAAGAACAAAGTAGCAGCAGACTCACAGACTCCAAGAAGGGACTAGTGGTTACCAAAGGGGAGGGTTGGGGGAGGGCAGGTGGGGAGGGAGGGAGATAGGGATTGAGGGATATTATGTTTAGTACACATGGTGTTGGGGGTCACAGAGAAAACAGTGTAGCACAGAGAAAGCATACAGTGAATCTGTGGCATCTTCCTACACTGATGGACAGTGACTGCATTGGGGTATGGGTGGGGACTTGATAATATGGGTAAATTTAGTAACCACATTTTTTTTTCATGTGAAACCTTCATAAGAGTGTATATCAATAACCTTAATAAAAAATTTAAAAAATAAAAACAAACTTATTTTGGATTCAGTGATTAAACTAGTTTTTACTGTTATTTAGCAGTGACTAAGAATAAGGGTCCTGTGCTTAAAGCAGGTACCATAAAACCAAGTCACATTCATGGAGAACTGCAAAATTACAATGATCCTGATATTTGTTCCTTTATTGCTTTCTTTCTCTTTTCTTCAACTCCACTACCCTGTGCTAGAGGCCTTCTGTACTCCAGTGTTTACAAGTGGCCCAGTGAAAAATGGGTTCAACCTTGGCTTCATCAAAAATATCCAGCAGGTGTTTGGAGATAACAAGAAGTTCTGGTTAATACCTATTGGTTCCAGGTGGGTAATTACTGCATCCTGAAGAAGTTGATATTGGACCATGCCTTGAAGTAGTGAGTTCAGTTTTGACTGTGGTATATAGCAGGCATCAGACCAATGTAAAACTCTATCCCCAAGTTTTTCATTTCTTAGTAAAGAGAAATCAGGAAGTAAGGGTATGATAAAGATATTCTCATGCTTTGTACAGTGCAGACTGGTGCCATTCTTTTACAAGTGAATTTGGTAATATGTGTCAAAAAACATAATCTACATATCCATTATCCTAGTAGTTCCATTTCTGGAAATCTATCCTAAAATAGACAAACTAGGCACAAAAATGTTCAGCACAGCATTATTTCCATCTGTGGGGAAAACTGAAGTTCATATGGCCAGGAACCTCACCTGACCCTAAACTACTTAATGATGTAATTGGCCTACTGCTATGCCACTGCCTCCACACCTGTAGGCAATAAGCTATTACTGACTGAGTCACTATATAAGGTGTTCTTCCCAGTGCTCTAGGCAGAGGCAGAGACAGAGGTAGATAATGGACCTGCAGACTGTTGCATGCAGATGTGATTCTAGTGCTCAACCTACTACCATGAGTATAAAGCTGAGTATAAACCCTTTTACCCTCAAGAACATTCTGTTGTCATTTCTCGGTCTCACTGAGTCTATAGTGAAATTGTCCAGGGCTGAAACCCTCAGGCAAGACACCATCCAATAAATATGAAACAACCTAAAACTATATATATATATATATATATATATATATATATGGAATATTATATGGTTAAAAATAATGGTAATAAAGACTACGTCATAATCCTCCTACACTGCTGGTGGGAATATAAACTAGTTCAACCATTGTGGAAAGCAATATGGAGGTTCCTCAAAAAACTAAAAATAGAAATACCATTTGCCCCGGGAACTCCACTCCTAGGAATTTACCCAAAGAAAACAACTTCTTAGATTCAAAAAGACATATGCACCCATATGTTTATTGAGGCACTATTTACAATAGCCAAGACATGGAAGCAACCTATGTGTCCGTCAGTAGTTGATTGGATAAAGAAGATGTGGTACATATACAGAATGGAGTACTATTCAACCATAAGAAAGAAACAAATTCTACCATTTGCAACAATGGATGGAGCTAGAGGTATTATACTCAGTGAAATAAGTCATGCAGAGAAAGACAAATACCAAATGATTTCCTTCATTTTTGGAGTATAACAATGAAGCAAAACTGAAGGAACAAAATAGCAGCAGACTCACAGACTCCAAGAAGGGACTAGTGGTTACCAAAGGGGAGGGTTGGGGGAGGGCAGGTGGGGAGGGAGGGAGAAGGGGATTATGAAGTATCATGATTGGTGCACATGGTGTGTGTGGGGTCACGGGGCAGACAGTGTAGCTCAGAAAAGACAAATAGGGACTCTGTGGCATCTTCCTACATTGATGACCAGTGACTGCAATGGGGTATGGGGGGGTACTCGATAATAAGGGTGAATGTGATAACCACATTGTTTTTCTTGTGAAACCTTCCTAACAGTGTATATCAATGATGGCTTAATTAAAAAAAGACTATCATAATAAGGGGAAATACTCTATTTTAAGTGAAAAATGTAGAACTCAAAATGACATGTACATTGTGATGAAAAATATGTACAAATATATACAGAAGAAAAACAGAGGGGAAACAGTTCCCTAAGAATACTCTAAGTAGTAAGGCAATAGTCTTAGAAATTATTTTTCTTGTCTCCATTTTTCATATTGTGGGGTGATTGCTTAATTTTATGAAGGAAAAAATTAAAACAAAAAGCAATAACAAAAATTGATTTAGAGATTGTATGTAATACTTAGAACTGCAAAAGGAATGAGGAGAAAGCAGTGGAGAGATGAGTTTGTGTCCTCTGAGTGATTTCATGAACCAGAATCATCAACTACTGTCAACTAAACTAGCTCTCCATCAAAGCTTATTTATAGCCTTCTTGCAGCCCCCTTTAGATCCATTCCTCAGACAAGATATATCCACTTGTTCATTTATTTGAGGAAATTCTGTTGGAGTAGATTTTAATTAAGAAAAAACTTATCCTCCCCTTTACTTATTGATTTTATACTTCCTGTGTACCAGTTAGTGTTTTATAGGCTCATTTATTTAAAGCTAATGCACATTATACTATCTTGACTATAAATCACAAGACAAGACTGTCAGTGGGTAATGTGCATTAATAACCATTACTAGCAATTATTTGCACCCCACTCACAAACATTCATACACAAATACACACACACTACCACAACATCAAAGGGAGGTGTAAAAATGAGTCTTCTCTGGAATAAAGAACAAAAGCAAAAATCAAAGCCAATTAATTTATAATCTGTATACTTATATCCTCTATAGAGAACTAACAATAAAATCTGTCAACTATCAATTAACCACATTTGTGAACAGGAGAAAAGGCATAGATATTATCAAATGATAATGAAAATCATTCAGATATAAATTTGAAATGCATTCAGATATATAGGCTCAAATGTTTAAACTACAACCCACTCTAGCCAGGGCCAGCTCAGTTCCCTCCAATACATCTGTCTTGCCAATGGGTTTCAGCCAGACAAGTTCATTATGGATTCAGTGAGACTGAAAAAATGACAATGGAACGTTCTTGGGGTGAAGGGGTTTATACCCAACTTTATTGCCATGGTGGCAGGTCAAGAAAAGAATCCCGTCCTCTCATAGCAAGTCTGCATGCAGCAAGCAGGTCTCTGCCTCAGCCTCTCTGCCCCCACAGCCATGTCAGTCTCTGCCCTTGGTGCTGCCGCCACTCCAGTCTCTACTCTCCTGCAGCCTTGGAGCAGTGCCGCTATGTTGCCAGGTGGCAGTGTTGCCCAGAGCACTGGGTGGAGCTCTTTATATAGAATTAAAAACAACATATTGCCCACATGTGTGTAGTCAGTCAGCCAACCAGGGCCAGGTGAGAATCCTGGCCATAGGAACCTTCACTTCCTCCACAACATCCTAACTGTTAGTGGCCAGAGATTAACCAGAGAGGTAGCCCTAGGTTACCATAAATATCCACAAAGATGATCACACATACAGATAATTGCTCCCAGAATCTGCACTTTTAGAGATGCCTTACTCTGGCTCTTTCCCCCAGCTCCTAATAACTTTTCTACCATACAAAACAAATAATACAAAACAAATTCAGGCAATGTTATCTATAACCAACTCACAGCAATGAATCTTCACTGTACTCAATGTTTCTGAATCTGCTAATTTTTCTTGAAAATTTAGAACCAAAGCAATAAGATAATGGGATATAAATTAGGATCACAGCATTAAAATATATTTATGAAGCTTGCTATGTGTGCACAGGACATAACTGGTCATTGTGAGAAGCAAGTTATAGACTCAAGATATATAGACTCAAGATATAAGCAAGATATAGAAATTATGCAAAAAACTGATAATATTGTAAGAACCTATTCCACCATGGATTTAGCCAATAAGCTAAATTATTTAAGTCTTCCTAAGAAGCCCTCTCCTATCTCTAGGAGGGTTATTACCTTCATAAAAAATCTTCATCAGTTATAAGAGTTCACTGCCTTTCTTTCCCCACCAGCCCTGGTGATGGACACTCCTTCCCTATAAGGTCTATGAGTGAGTCTCAGAACCCACTGCTAGCAAATGAAGAGCCCTGGGAGGACAATGAGGATGACAACCGAGGTAAGTAGTTTGAGAAAGAAATCCTTTCTTGTATCTCCAGCAGATCAAGCACTAACAAAGACCCTATTAACACAATGGTGTAGTGTAGTGAGAAAATGGTACATCAACCTCATCAGTGCCCTTTGGATGTAGAAGGGCATATATGGTCAGATTTGTTTAGCAAATATGGGTGACTGAGGTAGGATTAGATGGCATCTTGGGAGGTGTGTTACCATCTTTGTGATACTATGATTGACAACCAATTAGATAATCAGGAAACATAATAAACAGTGCTCTGCATGTTTGTAAACAATCCTGCCAATTGGTCACTCATGGTGTTTTCCTTGAATTAATTCAATTGATGGGCAACAGCTCATGTTTCTCTACCCTGATTCATTCACATTGGTTAAGTTTTCATTAGAATTTTATTCTCATTCTCTTTTAGAATGGTATAAATATACAAAATAATAAAAGAGTATATGAAAGGAAGCCTACACATGCATGTAGTCTCCTTTTCTAAAAGGCAGAGGGGCAAAGGAAAAATAAGGGGCAGCAATTTGCCCTTTCTCCTTTTCCCGCCAGATTATTGGGCCATCTTGAGATTTTTTTTGTGAAGAGATCATGTCATGTACCTCCATTGCCGCGATTCCTTGTCTCCACCTCCAACATTCGTTTATGTTATAATACTAGGCATCAGAGAGTAATTTTTAGTGGCTGGTCCCAATAATGCAGTAGCCGACAGAAATCTTAAATGGGAACTTACAGTAGTTACCAGAAACTGTACCTGGGGTGAATGAGACTGAATTAGGACATGTAAAGGCATTGAGGTGGGAGCAGAGACAGGGAACAAGCCTTTCTAAATGTTCATGCAGTTAGACAGTCTAGGCCCAAGTTCTCTACCTGGTTAATTAGGTTTCAGAGTAAGACACATTACCAAGACTAAGGAAGACAAAGCAGTCCCAAATCCATAGTTACAAAAACAAAAGCGTTTTTGCTCAGTCCAAAGGACTTATAATATAAGCAATTCTCTTACCTCTTCCTACTGACTATTGAAAAATGAACTCTATTTTGACCTACCTTCCTTCAGCTATCAGTGTTTCTAACAGACTTTAACTTACAACAGTTATAACAACTTTTATTTTGGTATTAAGAAACCCAAAGTCTAATAAAATCAGACTTTCAGGGTCTTAACCTAGTTAACCTAGTTAGAAATGAAAAAAACTATTCATAACTGATTTTTGTGTTGGCAAGCAGGACACTTAAAGTATAGATGTAGTACAACATTATAAAGAGGATATCTTCAAGAGTTTCCAGTTCCAGACTTTTTCAAAAATGTTCAATTATAAAAAAATGTGTGTACCATTTTATAGTTGACAAAGTACTTTCATATACTTTTTTCATATCCTTTGTCTCTAGCAATTGTCAAGTTAAATAGGCATTATTCATACCATCCCCATTTTATAATTGAGGAAACAGATCTCTAGATGTCAAATAACTTATCCAAGATCATCTAGCAAGAAAGCAGCAGATTTAAAGTAAGGTATCATGATTAAAATCCTGGACTCTTTTCAATACAATGTCCATGTCTGTCATATATCCTCAAATACATATGAGACACAGTGATGTGATTGGACGGCATCTTGCTACCTGATACATTCAACTGCTTCTTGTGTAAATTGTAAAATCATAGGCTATAAGCTTCCTTTAACTTTAGTAAGACCGCTATGCCATCCCACATATATAAGGGTTTTTTGAAGTCCATTGCAAGAGATTCCTCAACTCTCCTTTATCACCCTTTTCATTATCAAACAAATCTAACTATTAGGAAACCATATTTTTAACACAAATTTTTATGCTGCATAATTTGTCCAGTTGATTCTGCATTATCTCCAGATGGCCCCATTTTCTGTGCATAGTAAGTCATATAAAATAAGTCCTTGCACTTTTAACAACTTAGATTCCTGGGGAAAGTATTGTAAATTAAAATTATGTTTGTTGAACTTAATTTCTGGGAACTTATCCATTTCTTCTAGGTTGTCCAATTCATTGGCATTAAATTGTTCGTGTAGCTTCTTATGGTTCTTCGTAATTCTGTAGTATCATTTGTTACTTCTCTTTCATTTCTGATTTTACTTATTTGAGCCCTCTTTTTTTTTCTTGGTGAGTCTAGCTAAGTTTGTCAATTTTGTCTTTCCAAAGAACCAGCTTTTAATTTCACTCATCTTTTCTATTGTCTTTTTAGTCTCTATTTGATTTATTTCCACTCTGATCTTTCTTATTTCCTTCCTTTACTAACTTAGGTCTTCATTTGTTCTTCTTTTTATAGTTCCTTGAGATATAAAGTTAAGTTTTTTATTTGAGACTTTTCTTGCTTATTGAGGTAGGCCTGTATTGCTATGAACTTCCTTCTTAGAACCACTTTTGCTATATCATAGTACTGCCATTTTCATTTTTCTCTAGGTATTTTTTAAAATTTCTCCTTTGATTTCTTTGATGACCCATTAGTTGTTTAGTACCATGTTGTTTAATCTCCACATTTTAATATTTTTTCTAGTTTTCTTCTAATAATTGATTTCTAATTTCAAACTGTATTGTTCAGAAGAGAAGCTTGATATGATTTCAATCTTCTTGTACTTACTGAGACTTGTTATGTGTCCTGATGCATGATCTATCCTGGAGAATGTTCCATGTGCATGTGAGAATGTTTATTCTGTTGCTTTTGGAAGGAGAGTTCTATATATATCTCTAGTAATGCCATCTGGCCTTAATGCATTGTTTAAGGCCAAGGTTTCCCTATTATTTCTGTCTGGGTGATATATCCTTTGACATAAGTATGGTGTTAAAATCTCTTACCATTATTATTATTATATTCCTGCCAGTCTCTCCTTTTAGGTCCATTAATATTTGCCTTATATATTTTGGTGCTCTTATGTTGGGTGCATATATATTTATAAATGTCATGCCTGTTTTGCTGGACTGATACCTTTATCATTATGTAGTGTCCCTCTTTGTCTTGTATTATAGTCCTTGTTTTTAAAGTCTATTTTGTCTGATATGAGCATAACTACACCATCTTTCTTTTCATTTCCATTTGCATGGAATATCTTTTAATATCCCTTCACTTTTAGTCTGTGTCTGTCTTTACTTCTGAAATGAGTCTCTTGTTGTCAGAATACACATGGGTCCTTTTTTAAATCCATTCAGCCACATTTTTGTTTTAGTTCTCAGTTGAGAATTTGAAGGTTATCTCAATGATAACCTTGCAAGGTAGAAAATTTTTGGTTGGCAGTTTTTGCCTTTCAGCACTTTGAATATGTCATAACATTCCATTTTGACTTGCAAAGTTCCTGCTGAAAAATCTACAGATGGCCTTATGGGGTTTCCCCGTAACATAACAAGTTGTTTTTCTCTTCCTGCTTTTAGGATCTACCTTTTTTTATCAAATGCACATCACAGTTGATCAACAGTCCCCCTCACTCTTCCCCCAGCCCCCACCCACTCCCCTCCCCCTTGGTAACCACTAGTCACTTCTTAGTGTCTATGAGTCTAAGGCTGTTTTGTGCCTTCTGTTTTGCTTTGTTTTATATTCCACAAATAAGTGAAATCATTATGGTATTTGTCTTTCTCTGCCTGGATTGTTTCACTGAGCATATTACCCTCTAGGTCCATCCATGTTGTTGCAAATGGCAGGATTTCTTTTCTTTGACTGGCTGAATAATATTCCATTGTGTATATGTACTGCATCCTCTTTATCCATTCATCTATTGATGGACACTTGGATGGTTTCCATATCTTGGCTATTGCAAACACTATAGCAATAAACATAGAGGTGCATATATCTTTTTGAATCAGGGATTTTGTTTTCTTCAGGTAAATTCCTAGGAGTGGAGTTACTGGGTCAAATGGTATTTCTATTTTTAGTTTTTTGAGGAATCTCCATACTGCATTCCACAGCAGTTGCACCAATTTGCAGTACCACCAACAGTGTAGGAGGGTTCCGCTTTCTCCACATCCTCACCAGCATTTGTTATTCTAGTCTTTTTGATGTTGGCCATCTTAACTGGTGTGAGGTGATATCTCATTGTGGTTTTAATTTGCATTTCCCTGATGATTAGCGATGTGGAACGTCTTTTCATGTACCTGTTGGTCATCTGAATTTCTTCTTTGGAGAAGTGTCTGTTCAGATCCCCTGCCCCTTTTTCAATCTGGTTATTTCTTTTTGGGTATTGAGGTGTGTGAATTCTTTATATATTTTGGATGTTAATCCTTTGTCAGATGAGTCATTTATGAATATATACTCCCATACTGTAGGATGCCTTTTTTGTTCTGCTGATGGTGTCCTTTGCTGTACAGAAGGTTTTTAGTTTGATGTAGTCCCACTTGTTCATTTTTTACTATGTTTCCCTTGACTGAGGAGATCTGTTCAGGAAAAAGATTCTGTTTATATTCAACAGATTTTCCGTCTAAGAGTTTTATGGTTTCATGACTTACATTCAGGTCTCTTTGATCCATTTTGAGTTTACCTCGGTGTATAGGGTTAGACAATAATCCAGTTTCATTCTCTGACATGTAGCTGTCCAGTTTTACCAACACCAGCTGTTAAAGAGGCTGCCTTTTCCCATTGTATATTCATGGCTCCTTTATCATATATTAATTGACCATATATGCTTGGGTTAATATCTAGGCTCTCTATTCTGTTCCATTTGTCTATGGGTCTGTTCTTGTGTCAGTTTCAAATTGTTTTGATTACTGTAGCTTTGTAGTAGAGCTTGAGGTCAGGGAGTGTAATCTGCCCCACTTTGTTCTTTCTAAGGATTGTTTTGGCTATTTGGGGCCTTTTTTTGGTTCCATATGGATTTTAGATCTATTTGTTCTAGTTCATTGAAGAATGCTGTTGGTATTTTGATAGGGATTGCATTGAATCTGTAAAATGCTTTGGAAAGGATGGCCATCTTAACAATGTTGATTCTTCCTATCTATGAGCACAGGATAGATTTCTGTATTTTGGTGTCTTCTTTAATTTCTCTTATGAGTGTCTTGTAGTTTTCAGAGTGTAGGTATTTCACCTCCTTGGTTAAGGTTATTTCTAGGTATTTTATTGTTTTTGATCCAATTGAAAATGGAGTTGTTTTCCTGATTTTTCTTTCTGCTAGTTCATCATTAGTATATAGGAATGCAACAGATTTTTGTGTATTAATATTGTACCTGCAAATTTGTTGTATTCAATTATTAGTTCTAGTGGTTTTTTAGTGGATTTTGTGGTTTTCTATGTATAATATCATGCCATCTGCAAATAGTGAGAGTTTAATTTCTTCCTTACAAATTTGGATACCTTTTATCTGTTTGTGTTGGCTGACTGCCATGGCTAGGACCTCCAGTACTCTGTTGAATAAAAGTGGGGAGAGTGGACATCCTTGTCTTGTTCCTGATCTTAGAGGAAAAGCTTTCAGCTGTTGCTGTTGAGTATGGTGTTGGCTGTGGGTTTTCATATATGGCCTTTATTACGTTGAGATACATGCCCTCTAAACCCATTTTGTTGAGTTTTTATAATGAATTGATGTTGAATTTTCTCAAATGCTTTTCAGCATCTATTGAGATGCTCATGTGGCTTTATTCTTGGTTTTGTTAATGTGGTATATGATATTGGTGGGTTTGCAAATATTGTATCATCCTTGCATCTCTGGAATTCCACTTGGTCATGATAAATGAACTTTTTGATGTATTTTTGGACTTGGTTTGCTAATATTTTGTTGAGGATCTTTGCATCTGTGTTCGTCAGGGATGTTGGTATGTAATTTTCTTTTTCTGAGTTATCTTTGTCTGGTATTGGTATTAGAGTGATGCTGGCTTCATAGAATGACTTTGGAAGTATTTCCTCCTCTTCTCCTTTTTGGAATACTTTAAGAAGTATGGGTTAGCTCTTCTTTAAATGTTTGGTAGAATTTGGCAATGAAGGCATCTGGATCAGAAGTTTTGTTTTTGGCAATTCTTTTTATTACCAATTCGATTCCATTGCTGGTAATTGGTCTGTTCAGATTTTCTGTTTCTTCTTAGGTCAGTCTTGAAGGTTGTATTCTTCTAGGAAGTTGTCTATTTCTTCTAAATTGTCCAATTTGTTGGCATTTAATTTTTCATAGTATTCTCTAATAATTCTTTGTATTTCTGTGGCATCCATTTTGATTATTCTTACTTCATTTCTAATTCTCTTAATGGGTGTACACTCCCTTTTTTCTTGGTAAGTCTGGCAAGGGGTTTATCTATTTTGGTTATTTTCTCAAAGAACCAGGTCATGGTTTCATTGATTTTTTTTTTTGTTTTACTCTTCTCCATTTTATTTATTTTTGTTCTTATCTTTAGTATTACCTTCCTTCTACTGACTTTGAGTGTTATTTGCTCTTTTTATTATTTTTTTAAATTGTTATTTTAGACTTTATTTGGGATTGTTCTTGTTTCTTGAGGTAAGTCTGTATTGCTATGTAATTTCTTCTCAGGACTGCCTTTTCCATGTCCCACATATTTTGGGATGTTGTGTTTCTCTTATCATTTCTCTTATCATTTTACTCCATGTCTGTTTTAATTTGTTCATTGATCCATTAATTATTAGGAACATGTTGTTTAGCCTTTATAGGTTTGTAAGTCTTTTTGTTTTCTTTATGTAATTTATTTCTACTTTCATACCATTTTGGTTTAAAAAGCTGCTTGATAAACTTTAATATATTTTAATTTATTGAGTCTTTACTTGTGGCCTATTATGTGATCTATTCTGGAGAACATTCCATGTACACTTGAGAAAAATATGTATCCTGCTGCCTTTGGATAGAGTGTTCTATAGATATCTCTTAAGGCAGTTGGATCTAATGTATTGTTCAGTGCCTCTGTTTCTTTATTTACTTTCTGTATGATCTGTCTTTCATGGGAGTGGTGTGTTAAAGTCTAGCAAAATGAATGCATTGCATTCTATTTCACTAACACTGTTAGTATTTGTTTCACATATGTATATGCCCCTATACTGGTGCATATCTATCTATCTATCTATCTATCTATCTATCTATCTATCTATCTATCTATCTATCATTTATTTATTTACTTATTAATTTATTTCTTTTATTTTTAAAATATTTTTTTATTAAGGTATTATTGATATACACTCTTATGAAGATTTCACTTGAAAAACAATGTGGATACTACATTCACCCATATTATCAAGTCCCCACACACACCCCACTGCAGTCACAGTCCATCAGCATGGTAACATGCCACAGATTTACTATTTGC
Source organism: Manis pentadactyla (assembly GCF_030020395.1). Classification (NCBI taxonomy): domain Eukaryota; kingdom Metazoa; phylum Chordata; class Mammalia; order Pholidota; family Manidae; genus Manis; species Manis pentadactyla. The sequence goes on along the minus strand of NC_080038.1, from coordinate 68,099,215 downwards.
CTTCTCTGTGCTACACTGTATTCTCCGTGACATCCCATACCATGTGTGCTAAACATAAAACTCCTCAATCAACTTCTCTCTCCCTTCTGACCCACCCTACCACATCCCTACCATTTGGTAACCGCTAGTCCCTTGTTGGAGTCTGTCAGTCTGCTGCTGTTTTCTTCCTTCAGTTTTGCATCATTGTTATATTCAACAAATGAGGGAAATTATTTGGCACTTGTCTTTCTTGACCTGGCTTATATCACTGAGCATAATATCCTCCAGCTCCATACATGTTGTTACAAATGGTACAATTTGTTTCCTTCTTACAGCTGAATAGTATTCCATTGTGTATGTACCACATCTTCTTTAACCATTCATCTATGGATGGACACTTAGGTTGCTTCCATTTCTTGGCTATTGTAAATAGTGCTGTGATAAACATAGGGGTGCATATGTCTTTTTCAATCTGCGCTCCCACATTCTTAGGGTAAAATCCTAGGAGTGGAATTCCTGGGTCAAATAGTATTTCTATTTTTAGTTTTTTGAGGAACCTCCATACTACTTTCCACAATGGTTGAACTAATTTACATTCCCATCAGCAGTGTAGTAGGGTTCCCCTTTCTCCACATCCTCACCAACATTTGTTGTTGTTTGTCTTTTGGATGGTAGCCATCCTTACTGGTGTGAGGTGATGTCTCATTGTGGTTTTAATTTGCATTTCTCTGATGATTAGCTGTTGGCTTTCTGGACCTGTTGGCTTTCTGAATTTCTTCTTTGGAGAAGCTTCTGTTCAGATCCTCTGCCCATTTGTTAATTGGGTTATTTCCTTTTTGTTTGTTGAGGTGCATGAGCTCTTTGTATATTCTGGATGGCAACACTGATCTGATATGTCATTTATGAATATATTCTCCCATACTGTAGGATGCCATTTTGATCTACTGATCATGTCCTTTGCTGTACAGAAACCTTTTAGTTTGATATATTACCAGTTGTTCATTTTGGCTTTTGTTTCACTTGCTTGTGGAGATATGTTCATGAAGAAGTTGTTCACGTTTATATTCAAGAGAGTTTTGCCTATTTTTTCTTCTAAGAGTTTAATGGTTTCGTGACTTACATTCAGGTCTTTGATCCATTTTGAGTTTAATTTTGTGTATGGAGTTAGACAGTAATCCAGTTCCATTCTCTTACATGTAGCTGTCTAGTTTTGCCAACACCAGCTATTTAAGAGGCTGTCATTTCCCCATTGTATATCCATGGCTCCTTTGTTGTATATTAATTGACCATATATGCTTGGGTTTGTATGTGAACTGTCTATTGTGTTCCACTGGTCGATGGGTCTGTTCTTGTGCCAGTAGCAAATTGTCTTGATTTCTGTGGCTCTGTAGTAGAGCTTGAAGTTGGGAAGCGAGATCCCCCTGCTTTATTTTTCTTTCTCAGGATTGCTTTGCTATTCAGGGTCTTTTGTGGTTCCATATGAATTTTAGAACTATTTTCTCTAGTTCATTGAAGAATGCTGTCGGTATTTTGATAGGGATTGCATTGAAGCTGTAGATTGCTTTAGTCAGGATGGCCATTTAAAAATATTAATTCTTCCTTTCCAAGAGCATGGGATGAATTTCCATTTATTTGTGTCTTCTTTAATTTCTCTCAGGAATGTCTTGTAGTTTTCAGCATACAGGTATTTCACTTCCTTGGTTAGGTTTATTCCTAGGTATTTTATTCTTTTATATGCAATTGTGAATGAAATTGTTTTCCTGAGTTCTCTTTCTGCTTTTTCATCATTAGTGTATAGGAATGCAACAGATTTCTCTGTATTAATTCTGTATCCTGCAACTTTGCTGAATTCATGTATTAGATATAGTAGTTTTTAAGTGGATTCTTTAAGGTATTTTATGTAAAATATGTCATCTGCAAACAGTGACAGTTTATCTTCTTCCTTACCAATAGAGGTACCTTTTATTTCTTTGTTTTGTCTTATTGTGATGGCTAGGACCTTCAGTACTATGTTGAATAAATGTGGGGACAGTGGGCATCCTTGTTTTGTTCCCAATCTTAAAGGAAAAGCTTTCAGCTTCTCACTTAAATATGAAGTTGGGTGTGGATTTGTTATATATGGCCTTTATTATGTTGAGGTTCTTGCACTCTATCCCTTTCTGTTGAGAGTTTTTATCATGAATAGATGTTGAATTTTGTTTAATGCTTTTTCAGCATCTATGGAAATGATCATGTGGTCTTTGTCCTTCCTTTTTTGATGTGATAGATGATGTTGATGGATTTTCAAATGTTGTACCCTCCTTGCATCCCTGGGATGAATCCCACTTGATCGTGGTGTATGAACCTCTTGATTTATTTTTGAATTTGGTTTGCTACGGTTTTGTTGAGTATTTTTGCATCTATGTTCATCAGGGATATTGGTCTGTAGTTTTCCTTTTTTGTGTGGTGCCTTTGCCTGGTTTTGGTATTAGAGTGATACTGGCTTCATAGAATGGAGTTGGAAGTATTCCTCCCTCTTCTATTTTTATGAAAATTTTAAGGAGAATGGGTATTATGTCTTCTCTATATGTCTGATAAAATGCAGCAGTGAATCCATCTGGTCTGGGTTCTTTTTTCTTGGGTACCTTTTTGATTACTGATTCAATTTCATTGCTGGTAATTCATCTGCTTAGATTTTCTTTTTCTTCCTGTGTCAATCTTGGAAGGTTGTATTTTTGTAGAAAGTTGTCCATTTTTTCTTGGTTATCTAGTTTCTTAGAATACAGATTTTCATAATATTCTCCAATAATTCTTTGTGTTTCTGTGGTGTCTGTCGTGATTTTGCCATTCTCATTTCTGATTCTATGTATGTATGTAGATTCTCTTTTTATCTTAATAAGTCTGGCTAGGGGTTCATCTATTTTGTTTATTGTTTCAAAGAACCAGCTTTTGGTTTCATTATTGTTTTCTATTGTTTTAGTCTTCTCAATTTTATTTATTTCTTCCCTGAGGTGTATTATGTCCCTTCTTCTGCTGACTTTGGGCTCCATGTATTCTTCTTTTTCCAGTTTCAATAATTGTGCACTTAAGTGATTGTTCTTCCTTCTTTAAATAGGCCTTGATTACTCTATAGTTTCCTCTTAGAACTGCCTTCACTGTGTCCCACAGTAGTTGGGGTTTTTTGCTGTTGTTTTCATTTGTTTGCATATATTGCTTATTCTCTGTTTTAATTTGGTCTTTGATCCATTGATTATTTTGAAGCATCTTGTTATTCCTCCATTTGTTTGTGTGATTTTTTGTTTTTGTTGCATAATTTATGTCTAGTTTCATACCTTTGTGGTCTGAGAACCTGATTAGCACAATTTCAATCACTTTGAATTTGTTGAGGCTCTTTTTGTGGCCTAGTATATGATCTATTGTTGAAAATGTTACATGTGCACTTGAGAAGAATGTCTGTCCTGCTGCTTTTGGGTGGAGTGTTCTGTAGGTCCTTTAGGCCCATCTTTTCTAATTTGTGGTTCAGTACCTCTGTGTCCTTACTTATTTTCTGTCTGTTTGATATGACCTTTGGAGTGAGTGGTCATTTGAAGTCTCCTAAAATGAATGGATTGCATTCTATTTCCCCCTGTATTTATGTTACCATTTGTTTTATATATGTAGGTACTCCTATGTTGGGTGCACAGATATTTATAACCATTATATCTTCTAGTTGGACTGTCCCTTTTATCATTATGTATTGTCCTTCTTTGTCTCTTGTGACTTTCTTTGTTTTGAAGTCCTTTTTCTCTGATGCAAGTACTACAACTCCTGGTTTTTTCTCCCTATTAGTTGCCTGTAATATCTTTTTCCATCCCTTCTCTTTTAGTCTGTGTGTATGTCTTTAGGTTTGAAGTGAGTCTTCTGTAGACAGCATATGAATGGCTCTTGTTTTTTATACATTCAGTGACTCTATATCTTTTGATTCATTCATTCAGACCATTTAAATTTAGGGTGATTATCAATAGGTATGTACCTATTGTCATTGCAGGCTTTAGATCCCTGGTTACCAAAGGTTCAAGGGTAACTTTCTAACAGTCTAACCTGCCTCACTTACTATGCTATTACAAATGCAATCTAAAGGTTCTTTTTTTCTTTCTTCCTCCTCCATTCTTTATATATTAGGTATCATATTCGGTACTCTTTGTCTATCCCTTGACTCACTTTGGGGTTGGTTGATTTGATTTTGGAACTTCTTAGTAATTAATTGTTCTACTTTCTTTACTGTGGTTTCATTTCCTCTGGTGACAGGTATTCAGCCTTAGGAGGACTTCCATCTAAAGTAGTCCCTCCAAAATATACTGTAGAGTTGGCCTGTGGGAGGTAAATTCTCTCAGATTTTGCTCATCTGGAAAATTTTTAATCCCTCCTTCAAATTTAAATGATACTCTTTTCAAGTAGAGTATTCTTGGTTCAAGGCCCTTCTGCTCATTGCATTAAATATATCATGCCACTCCCTTCTGGCCTGTAATATTTCTTTTCAGAAGTCTGATGATAGCCTAATGGGTTTTCCTTTGTATGTGATCTGTTCTCTCTCTCTGGCTGCTTTTAATACTCTGTCTTTATCCTTGATCTTTGTCATTTTTATATTATATGTCTTGGTGTTGTCTTCCTTGAGTCCCTTGTGTTGGCAGATCTGTGCACCTCCATGGCCTAAGAGACTATCTCCTTCCCCAGATTGGGGAAGTTTTCAACAATTATCTCATCAAAGAGCCTTTCTATCCCTTTTTCTCTCTCTTCTTCTTCTGGTACTCCTATAATGTTAATATTATTCTTTTTGGATTGGCCACACAGTTCTCTCAATATTCTTTCATTCATAGAGATCCTTTTTTCTCTCTGTACCTCACCTTCTTTGTATTCCTGTGGTCTAATTTCTATTTAGTTTACTCTCTCCTCTACTTCATCTAATCTGATTTTAAATCCCTCCATTGTATGTTTCATTTCTGATACTGTATTCTTTAGCATTTGTATCTCACTCCTGAATTCATCACTGAGTTCTTGAATACTTTTCTGTAGCTCCATGAGCATGTTTATGATTTTTATTTTGAAATCTCTTTCAGGAAGATGGATGTGTTCAGTTGTGCTTGGCCCTCTTTCTGGCATTTGTGGGATATTGGTTTGAACCAGTTTCCTTTGACATTTCATATTTATAGGTTGCACCCTCTAGTGCCCAAAGCCTCTACTCTCTGGAGCAGCTCAGGCCTTGGACTGCTGGCAGGGGTTTCAGGGAATTGGTGCTGGTGCCTGAGGGAAGAAAAGAGTTGTTTCCTGCTTCCTGGCTACAGTGCCTGTCTCCACATCCAGGGCCAGTGGGCTGAGCATGCAGGGAGAAACCTCTGTGCTTTGTACTTTAAGCTGCTGTAGGCAGGGCCACCCTCTGACTGGCCTAGTGCAGTGGTGGGGGCAGCCAGTTAGCAAGCTGCTGCCGGCAAGCAGGGAAGCACAGCAGGCTGCTTATCTCAGTGAGGGATCTTGGAGCTGTTTAGCCAGCCAGGGGGATGGAGTGCCTGAAGCCCCTGAATGTTTCCAACCTGCTGGAAAGAGTGCACCCAATTTTGTCCACCTGTCCTTTCTCCTGAGCAGCAAGCTCTGTGTAATCCTTGCCCCTTTAGCAGCCCTCTTGCTGTTAGAAGTCTCTCAGACTGCCCACATTTATTTTGTCCCAGAGCAGTCAGATGTGGAGCCCTGTTTTCCACAAGCAGCTGGAATCTCAGTCTCTCCAAGTGTTCTACCTATCTTAGCTTTCCAACCCCACTAATCTTCAGAGCACCATGTAATGTAGGTTCGTGCTTCCAGAGCAGATCTCCAGGGCTGGGTGTTCAACAGTCTTAAACCTCTGCCTTCTCCCTGGTCCATTTCTCTTCCTCCCTCTGGTGAGCTGGGGTACAGGAAGGGCTCGGGTATTTCTGGATCACTGCTTTGGTACTTTACCCTTTTCCTTGATGCCTGCTGGTTTCCCCAGGTGTAGGCAGTCTGCCACAGCGTTCTTTCCTGTTGCTCTTTTAGGATTTGATGTATCTGCTATATTTTCCTATTATATGTGGTTTTGGGAGGAGGTTTATGTCTCATCTCTCATGCCACCATCTTTAATCCTCCAAGCCAGGAGACATTTTAAATAACTGGAAATAGTCTCAGTGACTAGAGCTCTTGGGGTCATTCATATAAAGATGGCAGTTAATCTCAGGAGTGGTATAGGAGATAATCAAGAGAGACAATAAAGCTAGGAAAAGGAGATAAAAATGTAAAATATGGAAGCCCTTCTGCAATGTTGACATGCATCCATGTAGCCAAGGAAATGAATGGATAAAGAAAAAGTCAGAGCATAAGGATATAGAACCTTAGAGGATACCCATAATTCAGAGGAGAACATCACAAAAATACTATGAATGAGAGAGTATTACCCTATTTTACAGATGAAAAAGTTGAGGCTGGGGAAGCAAAGTGACTATGTAAGGCCATGAAACAATCACAACTCACCCTAAGTCCTTCCAGATTCCACATTGTGTCAATCTACCCACTTCCCAATCTCTGATAACCAATGGCTAGAGAGAAGCATACATATACTGTTATAGTCTCTTCCCACAGTATCCAGGATTTATGTAGGAACATAGGATTTTAAAGGAAAGATAATGATTTAGGACAAGACAGGAATGAGGACCAAAGCTGAGCCAGTATACACTAAAATTAAAATGACATTCTTGGTTCAAGTAGACATCTATTAAATAACAGTGAAATCACTACAACATAGGCAGCAAGAGTAGGTGGGGGTAGGGAAAGCAGTATAGGTGCAGATGGTAGAAGGAGAAGGTAAATTGATTTCTAAATTCTGCATTTGTCCTCTATTATGCAAAGAGTCATTTTTTTAATGTATCTACACTTTTTCAATTTAGTCCTCACCAGGTGATGACTCTATCTTTACAGCCTTAGCTTAATCTCTCCAGGTAATGAAACCATGAAGGAAGTTGATAATTGGGTTTTTCAGCTTAGGCTTCAATGTCTGCAAGCTTGATTTCAACTTAAATAATTGCTGGGAAGAAGTGTTCTATGCCAAATACGAGTGTGGATTGCTGTGGCAAAAAGTAAAAGAAACCCTTTAGCAGAATACTAAAAGCCAGTTTCTGAAAAGGTATATTGCCAAACCATACCTACAGAATTCCAAGACAGCCAACCATCAGCAAAGAGTAGCAAGGCAAATACTGCACTCCACTTCCAGAATTACCTTTCACAGTGTATCAGTCACCTTCCTGGTATAAATGTATAGGTGAGATGAGATGTATGCCTAAGCACTTTGCCTCTTTCCTCCCTGAGTTGCTTGACAAACCTGAGTTATTCTCTATATATCCTTCACTGAAGATCTGGGCCAATACAGCTGCTTTCTGTTCAGACTTAAAGGCTAAAATAGTCTGGATTCCAAACAATACAGAACTTGTGCCCACCGTGGAGCCATGATTCCAAAGACAGACATTCTCAAAGCCACTTTTACATTTCCACTGTTTCCAGAAGAAAGCAGCATTGTCTCCAGAATCTGCCTAGTTAGCTCAGTGGCATGAGAATTTGCCAGCTTGCTGTGGTAAGGGTAACTCACCCTAGCTGGTCTTTATCTTCTGGTATGCAGACCTCATACCTATTGGAGTACTCTGAATGGCACATTGATTTCATAAAGGAAAATGTACTAACAGAAACTCTAAGGGACAACCACTGCCAACTTAATTTTTATCTCAAAGTGCCAAGTACCTTATTATTCAGGGAGTATAAATAAAGTGATTATTTGTACATTAAACAAGCTGGCTCAGAGTGTACTTTGCTCCCCCAATTTCCTGGGGGTTGGAGACAAAAACATTTGTACCATAAATGATGTTGCTTGTCAATTCCAAGGCCTCTTACTTTCTAGATAATTCATTCCTTTTTAGGAACACACCATCTAACGTACTATAATAGCTATCTCGATTATGTCCAGAAGAATAACAGTGAAACGGTAATTTTGTGAGTAGCAAGACCCAAAACAGTCCATTAAAACCAGATGATATTGAGCTGTCATCACAGCTTTTTAAGTCAAATACTAGCCAGTATTATAGATAGATTATGCTGATAAATAAAATAATCTTAGTTCATAGTACAACAGGCTGACTATTCTTAGAATGTGAATGTCTGGACTCCTTACAAATACTTCAGTATGACACACCAATCTTCAGAGATTTGCAGATGCCTGCTGCCTCTAGGGATTAGACAAGGAAGGAATATGCCAGTGAATGTATACATGTCCATACAAGAGAAAGAGATATTTAATAATGTTCACTTTTCAACCTTACAGATTATCCAGAAGGTTCATCTCTTGCTGTGGAAACGGAAGCATAGCAGTTTTCACATTTTTACTTCTCTCAGACAGGTCAGTATTCTGAGGGAGGCACACAGTGTGCCACCTGCACTGCTAAGAGGCAGTCTTGGGGGAAGAACTAGAAAAAGTAAGTTCTAATCCTGGTAAACAAGATGTTAAATTCTTCCCTCTTACATTATTCACATAAGCAAGAGTTCTATACATATTATACTGAAAAAGATTCCCTGATTCGTTGCAAACTCACACTATTCACTTGGGCTAAAATGACCCCAGAGTATACAGAAACAGCCAAACATCCTGTTCAGGTTATTTACTTTAATACCATGAATTATAAACCTTGTCCTGGTGCATTTCAGGGCTCTGAAATGATGCCGACTATAAATAGGTTCTTTTTGCCTGACTCCATTATGTCAGTTAATAACCTACTCTTATGCACCCACAGGCAAAAAACACCATCCCTACACTCCAGCTCCCCCCAAATGTTACTAATTTGTTTATCAGTGGCAGGCAGCCTTGTACAGAGAATTATCTTTGGCCTAGTAAAAAGCTGAACAGCCTTCTCTTTGCAACATTCACAGGTAAATAAACCCAATGTAATTCAGTATTAAAAGGAGAATTTTAGTAATAGAAATGCCATGGAGCTCAAAGCTCTGATCCAATAAGCTTTCCAATTCTATTCCCATGAAAAGGCTAGCAATTATTCAGAAGCCCATCTGTTTGTGGGCTCTCATGTCTTCATTTCTTTTCCTTACAGAATCCTGCTATGTACCAGCACAGATATTGTATAAGACCTCATGTATGCCAGCCATTTTGCTATGTACTTGATACATATTATCTCATTTAATCCTCACATCAACTCTTTGAAGTGAATGTTACTATTCTTATTTTGCTTATGAAAACACTAAAACCCAAAGAAGTTAAACCACCCATTCAGCTTAGTAAATGGACAACTTAATTGCAACCCAGGTCTGTCTGACCTCAGAGTATGCTCTTTCCACTATGGCACTATATTTAAAAACCTGATGGGCAATTCACTGTGCATCTTCATTTATAATCAAAGGTTAGGGAGAGGGAAAAATTAAATCTGTATTCTTATTCAAAGCCCTGATGAAATGTTTGATGTTTAAGTGAAACAACTCATATGGCAGTAGTATGTAGGTTTCAATTTATCCATGGTTGCTCATCTCTCTAATTTTCTCATTTTAGCATTTTACCATGGATATTCTATGGAGCACCAGTACTACAATATGTTAACAGATATTAAAAGGGGGAAAATGTTCTCCAGTGAAATAAACTTAGGAAATCCCGTATAAGCAAAATTAGAGAGTTGTCTTTAGCACAAGAATTCTCAAGGCTTTTCCTATACAAATGAATTTTGCAGCTCTCCTGAGTGGATGATGTAGTATCTCTTTGAACTTACTTGACTGAACTTAGATCATGAAACCTTATCTTAGTGCAATACTTATCAGGATTTATATAATATGCTAAGGAAATCTGTTAATCCCCAGAAGTGGAGTAAGTTTTTCCCAAATTTATATGACCAAATCCTTTTTATTTGCAGAATATTTTGAGTGAATATTAAACTATAAAATATATTTTTATATGATTCCATACATAAGGAAAATTGCCTTTAAACAATGCTTTCCCCAGGGTACTCTGTTCAAATAAATTAATTGATTAATACTACAGGAACAAGAGAGTCATGTTTTGATAGTAAGAGAAAAGTATTTGGGACTACAGGAGGGAAGAGTGGGAGAATCACTTCAAAACTTATGAAGATATGAGTAATTTTAATATATGTAGACACTTAGTAAAGTGATGTTTATAAAAAGTCCAAAAACAACCTGAATGTCTATCAGTAGGAGAGTGGTTGAGTAAGTCTTACATGTCCATATTATTAAATATTTTATATATATTTTCTTTTGTTTCCCTTTTGTAAAGTTTTTTAAATTAAAGTATTACAGATAAATTGAATACCCATCTACTTAAACTTAAAATTAACAAATGTAACATATTTTTCATTTTCTCTCAAATTTTTGTATACAAAAAGAAATTATTGCCATAATTTTTACAGAAAAAACACTGTTTCTACATGATATTTTCTTCAAAATGAAAAGACAAACTTGGAAAAACATTTGCAAAATATCTAACATACAAAATTTAGCATTCTTAATTTACAAAGATCTTGTAAATCAGTTAAGAAAAAGGAAAATACAACAGTTAGAAAAAGGGCAAAGAATGTGAACAATCAACAAAAATTAAAATGAAGTCTAAGCATGAAAATTCTTCAACTTAAAGAAATGCAAATTAAAGTAATCCAAAAATATCAATTTTTATCTACTAAAGCAGCCAATTTTTATAAAGTATAGTACCTAATGTTGGCAAGGAAGTGTTTGAAACAGGTTCTCGTATAAACTGATGATGTAACATTAAATTCATAAAGCATTTTTTAAGAGCAATTTGGCAACATACTAAAGATATTCATACAATTTTATCAGGTAAGTCCATTTTAAGAATGCATTTTAATGAAATAATCAGAGATGTACACAACTATTCATCAATTTATTACAATAGCAGGAAATTGGGGGAAAAAACCCTAAATCTCTAATAATAAGGGAATAGTGAAATAAATTGCTACATTATGATGATGAGATATTATGCACCATTGAAAGTAATTATTTTGAAGAATAATAGGGTTATGTGAAAAAGCTGTATGAATGCCGTTTAATTTAAAAAATACATTTTTATCAGCTTTATTGAAATATAGTTCACATAGCATATGATTTGACCATTTAGAGTGTACAATTTAATTTTAGAATAGTTTCATTACCCCAAAAAGAAGCCCCATACTCATTAGCAGTTACTTGCCCTTTCTCCACTTCCACCTCTAGGGAACCACTAGTCTACTTTATATCTGTATACATTTGCCTATTCTGAATGTTTCATATAATCCATGATTCTGTAAATACACTATGTATATTTTTTGGGAGAAAATATTTGCAAATCAAGTATCTTAACCTTATAAAGTTTCTTATAAAGTGAAACATACACTTACCATATGATCCAGTATTTCCACTTGCAAATATTTCCCCTAGAAAAGTGAAAACCTGTGATCATACAAAAATTTGTATATGAATGTTTATAGCAGCTTAAGAGACTTGTATGCAGAATATATAAAGAATTCTTACAATTCTGTAATGAAAACAAAATCTAATTGTCAATGGGGAAAAAGGATCTGCATAGACATTTCTCCATATACAAATGATCAGCCATGAAAAGTTGCTTAACATTATTAGCCATTAGGGAATGCACATCAAAATCACAAGATACCTCTTAATATCCATGAGGATGGCTCTAATACAAAAGACAGATAATAAGCAGTGGCAAGATTGTGAAGTCAGAATCTTCATACATTGCTGATAGGAATGTAAAATGGTGAAGTCACTTTGGAAAACAGTTTGGCAGTCCTTTAAATGTTAACCATAGGATTACCATATGACCCAATAATTTCACTCCTAGGTATAAAACCAAGAGAAATGAAAATATGTCCACATAAAACTTCATTAATGTTCACAGCAGTATTATTCATAATAGCCAAAAAGTGGAAAAGATGTTAATGTCCATCTATTGATGAGTAGGTAAATAAAATATGGCATATTAATAAAATTGAATATTATTTAGCAACCAAAAGATCTCATGCTACAACATAGATGAAACTTGAAACATTATAAAATTATATTTTTAAATTGAAAACTTTTAAGTCCGTAACTCCATTGCCTTAGCCAGCAAAAACCCAAATTCCAAATTCATTCAGCTATATGCCTTCTCCATTCCTGTACTAAGGCTGCTGAGAACTACTACAAAACTAGCATAACTGATTATAAATGCTGATTACAAATAACACACTAAGATTACATAGTTGTGGTCTTCAGCCTAAATAGCCTGATAAGTCTTCACTACATACCTACTTACCAGTATTTCTTTCCTCTATCAAACACAACTTCATACAGTCTCTCTTTTTACTCCTATACTATTTCATAATGAAAGTCCTTACACATGCAGCAGGGCTAGAAAAAGAAATAAAAAGCACCCTGACTGGAAAAGAAGAATGTCCCTATTTATGGATGACATGATCATCTACATAGATAATTTAAAGAATCTACAAAAACTCCTAGAACTAATAAGTAATTTTAGCAAATGCATACCACACAATATCAGTGCATAAACATCTATTGTGTTTCTTTACACAAACAATGCATAATTAGGAAAGCAAAATAAAAAACACAATGCTACTAATAACTCTAAAAATTTACAATAACTCTAAAAAATTAAATAGACATAAATCTAACAAATCATACACAACATCTCTATGCTAAAACCTCCAAACCACTAAAGAAAAAGACCAAAGAAGACATAAGTACATGACAAGACACACTATACTCATGGGTGAGAACACTCAGTATAGTTAAGATGTCAATGCTCCCCAAATTGATAGGTAGGTTTAATGCAACCCCAAGTGAAATTCCAGCAGGAATTTTTGTGGATATACAAAAGCAGATTCTAAAATTATATGGAAAATAAGGGAACTAGAATAGCCAAAAAAATTCTGAAAAAGAAAACCGAAGTTGGAGGATGCAAACTGTCCAATCTTAAGACATACTTTAATGCTACAGTAGTCAAGATAGTGTAGTAATGACTAAAGCATAGACCCATAAACCAAAGGAACACTAAAAAATAAAGTACAGAAATAAACATACATAAAGATAATCAACTGATTTTTACACAAAGATTTAATGATAATTCAATGGAGAAAATACAATCCTTTCAACAAATGGTACTAGAAACACTGGACATCCCTACCCCATATACACCTTACAACACATACAAAACTTAAGTCAAAATGAATCATTGACCTAAATATAAATCATAAAACTCTAATAGTCTTAGAAGAAAACATAGGAGTAAATCTTTTTCACTTTGAGTTAGGCAAGGAGTTCCTAGATATGACATCAAAAGTAATGTACATAAAAGAAAAAATTACAAATTGGACTTGAACAAAACTAAAAATGCTTTCTCTGGGGAGAACACTTAAGAAAATGAGGACAGGCCATTGACTGGGAGAAAATATTTGTAAGATGCATATCTGATAAAGGACTTGTATCCAGAATATATAAACTACTCTAAAAGCTCAAAAATAAGAAAACAATCATCACAATTTAAAAAATGGACAAAAGGTTTGAATGGACACTTCACCAAAGAAGTAGCAATTAGCACAAGAAAAGATGTTCAATATCACTAGCCATTAGGAAAATGCAAATCAAAACCACAAGGATATTCCTCTACACCCACACTGTAAAATTTTGTTTAAATAGTGATAATTCCAAGTGCTGAGAAGGATGCAGAACAATTGGAATTCTCATACATTTCTGTTGGGAATACAAAATAACACAGGTACTCTGAAAAACCGTTTGGCTGTTCCTTATACAGTGAAATATACACTTACAATGTGACCCAGTATTCCCACTTGCAAATATTTCCCCTAAAAAAGTGAAAACCTGTTTTCACACAAAAATTTGTATATGAATGTTTATAGAAGCTTTACTCATAATCACTCCAAACTGGAAAGCAAAGCAAATGTCTTTGAGTGGGTGAATGAGTAAACAAACTATACTACTTATCAATAAGAAATGAACAATTTATACAGCAATATAGATGAATCTAAAATGCATTATGCTAAGTAGAAAAAACCCAGTCTCAAAAGGCTTTGTACTGTATGATTCCAGATTCCATTTGTAGGACATTTTGGAAAAGGCAAAAATATAGGGAGAGAAAAGGGGAGTCAAGATGGCAGCATGAGTAGGGCAGTGGACATCTCCTCCCAAAACCATATATATTTTTGAAAATGCAACAAATACAACTATTCCTAAAAGAGAGAGCAGAGGATACAGTACAACAGCCAGGCTACATCTACATCTGCAAGAACTCAGCATCTCATGAAGGGGGTAAGATACAAGCCGTGGCCTGGCGGGTCCCGAACACTCCCCCCACCCCAGCTCACCTGCGGGAGGAAAGGAGCTGGAGCAGGGAGGGAGTGGAAGTGCAGGACTGCAAAATAACCAGCCCTGGTCATCTGCACCGGGAGTGCAGATACATATTGCATCGTGTGCTAGATATTAGGGAAATGGAAAAGTAAAATCTGCAGGTGGGTCCCCTGGGACAAAAGAAAAGGGAGTGCTTTTTTAAAGTATTAAAGGGACAGGGGCTTCACAGCTGGATGAAATAATCCTGGCACACTCAGCCCAGCAGGCTGGGAATACTGAGGAGCTCTGGGCACTCCAGCCCCCTGGGAGGCAGCGCAGCTCTGAAGCCCTTCACACCGATAAACAGCCTGCTGTGAATTCCCCCACCAGCGCAACCCCACTACAGTGGCTGAGCCACCTAGGAGTGGCTGTGCCCACAGCAGCTGCCCAGAGTCCCCTCCCAGTGTGCAGCCACCTGGGCCAGACCCACGGGCCACTGCCAGTGTGCAGGTACCTGGCACAGGCAGATGAAGCCAGGACAAGGCGCCAACGGGCACTGTTCTTGCAGGAGAGCACACACGGCATGCCTGCCTCTCCCCACAGGGCTCTAGGCTGCCCCACACATAGCAGCACAGGGGATTAACCCGGATGCTGCTCCCGGTGTGAGGGTGACTGAAACAGGTAGCAGAGAGGGGAAGGGTGACCAGCAAGCAGGAAGGGACTTTGTCTTCCCAGCTGACACATGTGCCATCTGCCTACAACTACCTCTATCACAATGAACAGACGGAATAATTTGATCCAGTCCATAATTAGCCAGACAACACCCGGGAGAGAGCCTGGGGAGACAGATATAACAACCTTCCTGAAAAAGAGTTCAAAATAAAGGTCATAACCATGCTGATGGACCTGAAGAGAAATATGCAAGAGCTAAAGGATCAAGTTAGGAGGGAGAATACAGAAATAAAACAATCTCTGGAAAGACTTAAGAGCAGACTGGATTCAATGCAAGAGACTGTTAATGGAATAGAACTCAGAGAACAGGATTACAGAGAAGCTAAGGCAAAGAGAGATAAAAGGAACTCCAGGAATGAAAGAATATTAAGAGAACTGTGTGACCAATCCAAACGGAACAATATTTGCATTATAGGGGTACCAGAAGAAGAAGAGAGAGAAAAAGGGATAGAAAGTGTCTTTGAAGAAATAATTGCTGAAAACTTCCTCAAACTCGGGGAAGAAATAGTTTCTCAGACCATGGAAGCCCAAGGGTCTCCCAACAAAAGGAAACCTAGGAGGACAACACCAAGACATATAATAATTAAAATGGCAAAGATAAAGGACAAGGACAGAGTATTAAAGGCAGCCAGAGAGAGAAAAAGGATTACTTACAAAGGAAAACCCATCAGGTTATCATCAGACTTATAAACAGAAACATTACAGGCCAAAAGAGAATGGCATGATATATTTAATGCAATGAAACAGAAGGGCCTTGAACCAAGAATACTTTATCCAGCATGATTATCATTTAAATATGAAGGAGGAATTAAACAATTCCCAGACAATCAAAAGTTGAGGGAATTTGCCTCCCACAAACCACCTCTACAGGATATTTTAAAGGGACGGCTCTAGATGGAAGCACTCCTAAGGCTAAATAGATGTCACCAGAGAAAATAAAATCACAGCAAAGAAAGCAGACCAACCAAATACTAATGAAAGGCAAAAAATAAAATCAACTATTCATAAAAGCAGTCAAAGGAAACACAAAAGAATACAGAATAAAACACTTAACATATAAAGAATGGAGGAGGAAGAATAAGAAGGGAGAGAAATAAAGAATCATCAGACTGTGGTTAAAATAGCTTAATAAGAGAGTTAAGTTAGATGGTTAGATAGAAAAGAAGCTACCATTGAACCTTTGGTAACCATGAATCAAAAGCCTGCAATGGCAAAAAGTACATATCTTTCAATAATCACCCTAAATGTAAATGGACTGAATGCACCAATCAAAAAACACAGAGTAATAGAATGGATAAAAAAGCAAGGCACATCTATATGCTGCTTACAAGAGACTCACCTCAAACCCAAAGATACGCACAGACTAAAAGTCAAGGGATGGAAAAAGATATTTCATGCAAAAAATAGGGGGAAAAAAGCAGGTGTTGCCATACTTGTATCAGACAAAATAGACTTCAAAACAAAGAAAATCACAAGAGATAAAGGAGGACATTACATAATTATAAAGGGGTCAGTCCAACAAGAGGATATAGCCATTATAAATATATATGCACCCAATACAGGAGCACCGACATATGTGAAATAAATACTAAGAGAATTAAATGAGGAAATAGAATGCAATGCATTTGTTCTAGGAGACTTCAACACACCACTCACTCCAGAGGACAGATACACCAGACACAAAATACATAAGGACACAGAGGCACTGAAGAACACACTAGAAGAGATGGACCTAACAAACATCTACAGAACTCTATACCCAAAAGCGGCAGGACACACATTCTTCTCAGGTGCACATGGAACATTTCAAGAACAGACCACATACTGGGCGACAAAAAGAGCCTCAGTAAATTCCAAAAGATTGAAATTTTACCAACCAACTTCTCAGACCACAATGGTATAAAACTAGAAATAAATTGTACAAAGAAAACAAAAAGGCTCACAAACACATGGAGTCTTAACAACATGCTCCTAAATAATCAATGGAGCAATGGCCAAATTAAAATACAGATCAAGCAATATGTGGAGACAAATGATAACAATAGCACAAAGCCCCAACTACTGTGGGACGCAGTGAAGGCAGTTCTAAGAGGAAAGTATGACAGCTTCCATCTAGAGCTGTCCCTTTAAAATCCAGGCATATTTAAAGAAGGAAGAACAATCCCGAACAAATAATCTAAAGCCACAATTATTGAAACTGGAAAAAGAAGAACAAATGAGGCCCAAAGTCAGCAGAAGGAGGGACATAAGAAAGATCAGAGAAGAAATAAATAAAATTGAGAAGAATAAAACAATAGAAAAAAATCAATGAAACCAAGAGTTGGTTCTTTGAGAAAATAAACAAAATATATAAGTCGCTAGTTGGACTTAATAAGAGAAAAAGAAAATCTACACACATCAACAGAATCAGAAATGAGAAAGGAAAAATCATGACGGACCCCACAGAAATACAAATAATTATTAGAGAATACTATGAAAACCAATATGCTAACAAGCTGGAAAACTTAGAACAAATGTACAACATCCTAGAAAAATACAACCTTCCAAGACTAAGCAAGGAAGAAACAGAAAATCTAAACAGACCAATTATCAGCAATGAAATTGAATCGGTAATCAAAAAAACTACCCAAGAACAAAACTCAGGCCAGATGGATTCACCACTGAATTTTATCAGACATATAGAGAGGACATAATACCCATTCTCCTTAAATTTTTCCAAAAAATAGAAGAGGGAGTACTTCCAAACTCATTCTATGAAGCCAACATCACTCTAATACCCAAACCAGGCAAAGACCCCACCAAAAAATGAAATTACAGACCAATATCCCTGATGAATATAGATGCAAAAATACTCAACAAACTATTAGCAAACTGATTTCAAAAATACATCAAGAGGATCATACCATGATCAAGTAGGACTCATTTCAGGGATGCAAGGATGGTACAACATTTGAAAATCCATCAACATCATCCACCACATCAACAAAAAGGACAAAAACCACATGATCATATTCATAGACGCTGAGAAAGCATTTGACAAAATTCAAAATCCATTCATGATAAAAACTCTAAACAAATTGGGTATAGAGGGCAAGTACCTCAACATAATAAAGGCCATACATGACAAACCCACAGCCAACATCATACTTAACAGCGAGAAGCTGAAAGCTTTTCACCTAAGATTGGGAACAAGACAGGGATGCCCACTCTCCCCACTGTTATTCAACTTAGTACTGGAGGTCCTAGCCACAGCAAGTACACAAAGCAAAGAAATACAAGGCATCCGGATTGGTAGAGAAGTCAAACTGTCATTATTTGCAGATGGCAAGATATTGTACATAAAAAACCCTAAAGACTCCACTCCAAAAATACTAGAACAAATACCTGAATTAAGCAAAGTTGCAGGATACAAAATTAACACAGAGAAATCTGTTGCTTTCCTATACACTAATGATGAACTAGCAGAAAGAGAAATCATGAAAACAATTCCATTCACAATTGCATCAAAAAGAATAAACTATCTAGGAATAAACCTAACCAAGGAAGTAAAAGACATATACAATGAAAACTACAAGACGCTCTTAAGAGAAATCAAGGAGGACAGTAACAAACGGAAACTCATCCCATGCTCTTGGCTAGGAAGAATTAATGTTGTGAAAATGGCCATCCTCCCTAAAGCAATCTACATTTTCAATGCAAACCCTATCAAAATACCAACAGCATTCTTCAACGAACTGGCAAAAATAGTTTTCGAATTCGTATGGAACAACAAATGACCCCGAATAGCCAAAGCAATGATGAGAAGGAAGAATAAAGCAGGGCGGATATCGCTTACCAACTTCAAGCTCTACTACAAAGCCACAGTAATTAAGAAAGTTTGGTGCTGGCACAAGAACAGACCCGACCAGTGAACAGAATAGAGTCAGATATTAAACCAAACATATATGGTCAATTAATATATGATAAAGGAGGCATGGACATATAATGAGGAAATGACAGCCTTTTTAACAGCTGGTGTTGGCAAAACTGGACAGCTACATGTAAGAGAATGAAACTGGATCACTGTCTAACCCCATACACAAAAGTAAATTCGAAATGGATTAAATACCTGAATGTAAGTCATGAAACCATAAACCTCTTAGAAAAAAACATAGGCAAAAATCTTTTGGACATAATCATGAACAACTTCTTCTTGAACGTATCTCCCCAGGCAAGGAAAACAAAAGCGAAAATGAACAAGTGGGACTATATCAAGCTGAAAAGTTTCTGTATAGCAAAGGGCACAACCAATAGAACAAAAAGGTATCCTGCAGTATGGGAGAACATATTCATAAATGACAGATCCGATAAAGGGTTGACAAACAAAATATGTAAAGAGCTCACCCACCTCAACAAACAAAAAGCAAATAATCCAATTAAAAAATGGACAGAGGAGCCGAACAGACACTTCTCTAAAGAAGAAATTCAAATGGTCAACAGACACATGGAAAGATGCTCCACATCGATAGTCATCAGAGAAATGCAAATTAAAACCACAATGAGATATCACCTCACACCAGTAAGGATCACCACCATCCAAAAGACAAACAACAAATGTTGGCGAGGTTGGAGAGAAAGGGGAACCCTCCTACAGTGCTGGTGGGAATGTAAGTTAGTTCAACCATCGTGGAAAGCAGTATGGAGGTTCCTCAAAAAACTCAAAATGGAAATACCATATGACCCAGGAATTCCACTCCTAGGAATTTACCCTAAGAAGGAAGCAGCCCCGTTTGAAAAAGACATATGCACCCCTATGTTTATTGCAGCACTATTTATAATAGCCAAGAGATGGAAGCAACCTAAGTGTCCATCAGTAGATGAATGGATAAAGAAGGTGTGGTATATATATATACAATGGAATATTATTCATCCATAAGAAGAAAACAAATCCTACCATTTGCAACAACATGGATGGAGCTAGAGGGTATTATGCTCAGTGAAATAATCCAGGCAATGAAAGACAAGTATCAAATGATTTCACTCATCTGTGGAGTATATGAACAAAGAAAAAAACTGAAGGAGCAAAACAGCATCAGACTCACAGAACCCAAGAATGGACTAACAGTAACCAAAGGGAAAGGGACTGGGGAGGATGGATGGGAAGGGAGGGATAAGGGCGGGAAGAAAGGGGGCACTATGATTAGCATGTATAATTTGGGGGGACACACAGGGCTGTACAACACAGAGAAGACAAGTAGTGTTTCTACAGCATCTTACTACACTGATGGTAGTGACTATAATGGGGTTTGTGAGGGGGACCTGGTGATGGGGGGAGTCTAGAAAACAATGATACCAAAATAAAAAATATATATGTATATATATATAGGGAGAGAAAACAGATCAGTGGTTGCCAGGTTTAGGGTCAGGGAGGGTGTGCATTCTATCTGAGGTGGTAGTTACAAAATGCTATGCATGTGTAAAAGCTCACAGAACTGTACACCAAACAAATATTAGATTTGCTGAATTAAAAAATTCAAAAATTAAGCAAAAATTTTAAAACCTATTTGCTTCTCTCAAACTCCTTACACACTCCTTCCCTCCTGTCTTGCCAGTGGGTTTCAGCTCTGGGCAAGTTTGCTATGGATTCAGTGTGACCAAAGAAAATGACAGCAAAACGTTTTTGGGGTGAAAGGGTTATACCAACTTTATTTCCAGGTGGCAGGTCAGTCACTAAAATCCCACTCACTCAGAGCTAGTCTGCATGCAGCGAGCCAGTCTCTGCCTCTGGGCCCCTTTGTCTACACAGTCGTCCCGTACAGCCATCCTCTGGGCCTCTCTGCACAGACATCCTGCACAGCCATCCTCTGGGCCTCTGTCCTCGGCACTGCCACCACTCCAGCCTCTGCTCTGCTCTCCAGCAGCCTTGCAGCCCTGCCACCCTGTCATGCCAAGAGCACTGGGTGGAGATCTTTATATAGAGTCAACAGCCATGTATTGCCCACAGGTGTTCTGTGAGGTAGTCAACCAGGGCCAGGTAAGAATCCTGGCCATAGGAACTCTCATTTTATCCACACTCTGCTCTACCACAAGAGGTCTACTTCTTAAAACAAGGTCTTCTCATATTTGGTGAGGTTTTTCTCCTGACCATCACATAAATCTACTCATTCCTTAGGAAAGCTGCCCATTCTTTGGCTAAGAGGCATAAATATGCTGATAACTACTGAATACATATCTCCAGCACAGAACTCTAGCTAGACCTGAATAACCAAGCGCCTTTCAACATCACCCACACACAAATTCATTTTTGTTCCCTCTCCTTCATTCCCCACCTACATCTAATTAATCACCAAAGTGTGTTGACTGTACTTCCTAAATATCTCTGGAAGTTGTACACTTTTCTCTATCCTGATTACCATGACCCCAAATCATGTTACCTGTATTACTGAAATAACCTCTTAACTGGTTTCCCTGCCTCTCATTTTGCCCCTTTCAGTCCACTCTCCATATTGCAACTAGAATGGTGAAAAACTTAAATTAGTGTAATATCTCTTTCAGTGTTCTCAGCATAGCATGAATTCCTTAACACAGCTTACAAACCATTTAATGATCAGGCCCCTGTTCATCTCCTCAGGTTTATCTCTCATAATTCCCCATTGCAAAACTTCTTCTCCACTAGTTTTATTCCTGCTTTCTATGTTTGAACCATACTCTACATCTTTCAGTCCCTCAAACATGCCCCTGCTCTTTCCCACGATTGAGATGCTTCCTCAGCAACTTCCCACATTCTCCATCCTGGTCTCCTTCAAGTTGGCTATTGTCTTGCCAATGGGTTTCAGCCCAGGAAAAGTTCACTATGGATCCAAAGAGACCGAAAAATGACAGTGGAACATTCTTGGGGTGAAAGGGTTTATGTCCAACTTTATTCCCATGGTGGCAGGTCAATCACTAGAATCCTGTCCACTCAGATCTAGTTGCATGCAGCAAGCAGGTCTCTGCCTCTGGGCCTCTCTGACCCCACAGCCATCTCAGTCTCTGTCCTCAGTGCTATGACCACTCCAGTCTCTGCTCTTCTGTAGCCCTGCAGCCACGCAGTAGCCCAGAGCACTGGACAGAGTTCTTTATAAATAGTCAATAACAATGTATTGCCCACAAGAGTGTATGTAGTAAGCGAGCCAACGAGGACCAGGTGAGAATCCTGGCCATAGGAACCTTCACTTTCTCTGCAGCTATCTAATATTTACTCTTCAGGTTTCAGCTTTGTCTCGCCAGAGGGTTTCAGCCTTGGGCAAGTTCACTTTGAATTTAGTCATACCAAGTAACAACAGATGTGGGTAAAAGGGATTATACCATGCTTTATTCTCAAATCTAGTTCTACAATCACATCTGCTCTAGAAAGTCCACAATCCATCTCCATCTCTGCCTCTGGGCAGAGCTCTATATATAATAACACCAACAATAATGGCTTATTGCCAACACATGTGTAAGCATGCCTCTACTGTAGGCCAATTACATCATCAGGTATATTAGGGCAGGTGAAGATCCTGGCCATAGGAACTTCCATTTTCCTTACAAGCTTCTACATTATTTTCTCAGAGTATATCACTGACTGACCTCCACAGCTGAGCTATATGTCTCTTCTGGGTGCTACTATAATAACATTATGAGAGTACTTTTTCTCAGTGTTGTAATAGTCTACTTATTTGTCTGTCTCTTACACTAGATTGTAAGCTCTTTGAGGGCAGTAACTATGTCTTGTTCACATTTTAGTGCCAGCCCCTAACAATTCCTGGCACATGGTAAGTATTCAATAAATATTTGTTGAATTAATGAGTGAATGAAAAGGAGGGAGGGTGGAAAAGCCTCTGAGATTATAGACATATTTTTTCCTTATCCCTTTCTATGTTTTCCAATTATTCCATAATGAATATAAATTCTTATAATAAAAAATGCATAAATAAGAAGAAAACTGAAATCCCCCATAATCCCACCACCACCACCTAAAGATGACTCATGTCAACATTTTGTTGTATCCTTTCCAATATTTTCTGAGTATATATTTTTAAACAATGAGAACATGTTCAGCTTTGAATTCTGTATTTTTCACTTTTGCCAAAAGTAATTTCCCACTATACCAAGGCATTATTTAATGAGTCCTTTGCTGTCCAACATTAATATTTCATCCACATTTTTACTATTATGAATAAATGCTCATGTTTTTCCATGTGAATTTAAAAATAAATATTTGGGGGTTATCAAATTATTATATATTTACTAGAGAAAATGTGGAAAATACAAGTAGAAAGTAGAATAAATGAAAATAAATTACTCATGCATTCACTATTTTCAACAGGTTAGTCTATTTCCTCCATTTTCCGGATACAATTTCTGGGTTAAAAATAATTATAACATTTTAAATACAATTTTCATCCTTGTTTACTTCACTTAACATTTTTCAGTGCTGAGCCATTCTCTTCACACACATACTTTTAATGGGGGGATATTATTGTCAATGGATGTAACCACATGGCTATTTACAGTTGTTCAACTCACCTGTGAATTTTTTCTTTTCATTCCCAGGACCCTCTGTCTCCCATGAGGCTTACAGAGTTCATTGCTGGGAACCATTCTGATCACCAAAATAAATCACCATGGTGGATTGAAAGCTTCACAGTTTGAAAACATTCCATCTAATACTTGCTGTGCAGATAGATGTTTCAGGACTGTAAAAGTTATTTAATTTACTGACTGAATTCATCAATCTGGTAGTGATTAATTCAAGCCAGTCTTCCTCTCTTTCTTTATTTCCCCCTCCCCAATCTGTGAAACCCTAAATATAACATATATATCTTTCCAAAAGTTCTTTTCATTCCTCTTGTCAAGTAAAGGGGAATTCAAAAGACTTCCTGGAGTCTTTAACTCCCCTTGAAAAACTATTAATTACATCTATACAGTCTTTGTGGTATTGATGGGAATCAGTGTCCTGTGTATTTATAAGCATGTATATGTGCAGCATACTTACACTAAATTCTGCTGTGGTGTAAAAATCAGGGTTAAAACAATTTGAGATTTTTATTTGATCATGCTTTTCCCTAAATAACAATTTAAATACTTGCTGAGCTGTGAACACCATCCTGTATCAGACACCTAAATTCAAGAGAAAGATTCAACACACTGTGACCAAGGTCCTAAAATTGGGAATTGAAAAACAATGTAGATTCTGTTCTCTGTCATAGATGTATGATGTTCCTGAAAGCACCACAGCTAATAGAGAAGATCAGATCAGATTTCCACTTTATTAAACATATGGATTGTTGTTTTAAAGACTTTTAATGCTAGGCTACAGTAAAATTCTTCAATTACTTTTATTATTTTCTCTACTACCTAGCTTTATTTTAGCCTTGATTAATTATTCTTATGATGAATGAAAAATTATAAGCCTAAGTTATTGCCCAAAGGGTTTTTTAAGGGGCTTAAGGATGATTTTCAGGTTTAATTGCAATACTGTTCATAAGGTTAAAGTTTCACAGTTGAAATTAGCCTAAAGATTAGCACTGAAGATCTGTGTTTTCAGAGCAGGGGTTAATGTACAAATAGTGATAACCTATTAGTAATATGCCAGTCCTTTCCTTTTTTCTTTTTTTTATAGCTTCAGTGATAGCTCAGCTGTTATGATAATTTACATCTGTTTATGCATTTATTTATAATCAGTATTTCTTTTAGTCCTACTGTCTGAATCAATAAGATGGACACTAATGCTGCTTCTTTATAATAATACATAAGAGTACTGATGGCTTTTATTTCTCAGCCAGTGCTATAGTGCCCAGCTGCTGACAATAGAAGTCTCAATTCTGTTACAGAGATCAGTGAGAGTTAGTGGCATGTTACAGATATCAAGGAGTTGAGCTCCTATAGGGAAGTTAGGTTTACTAAATCATCTCCCCTAAAACCTTTTTGAGTAAAGAGTTGCCTGCCATAAATAATTCAATGTTCAGGAGCTGAGAAAGAGAGCAATCTAGCTACTTAAAGCAGCAAAAAAATCTGTTTCTTCATATCCTCTAGGTAATCTTGATCAAGGTAAGACATTCAGAATAAATTAAACAGATTATGTCCAGCATTTCATTTGAGAGAATACTAGACATGACTGAATCTGCTGGGGCCAAGGACTGTTTCTCAAACTAAGATGCTAAGAAGCAGCCTTGAAGTCTATGGACACTGAGTTTCACAATGAAATCATGTATGTGTAGATGGGAAGATTTTCCCCTTCCCCTCTCCCTCCAAAATACTCTCTTGTTCAGGTTTCTCTAGAAAGCTTGTTTAGTTTCCACATGGTCTTATGATGGACAGACTTTGCCTTCTACTTATGTAGAAATGCACCTTTCTTTAAAGATAGGGCCACACTTACTTGACAGCAAAGTAGACCTCAAAGCAATCTTTCCCTTTCCCACATCTCATTTCCTGCCAAGGGTATAGGCAGAATAGCTGCTAACTATGATTCAAAGTCAGGAAGGAATCTTTGATGCATAGAGTATATAAGCACTTAACAATCATAGAAATCAGGTCATAAAAGACAGTGTCAGGAAAGGACAGGGCAGCACTGGAAGCTACAAAGCAAAGCTGATTGTTTAATGTCTTGCAGACACACACTGTCTTCAAAAGGCCAAATAAATCAGGGTTTTACATGGGATCTCAGAGAAATAAAGAAACCCCATTCCTATCTCAGCACCTTTATTCTACTAGTTTATAATCTGCTAATATCCCTATCCATAGATCATTGAGTATTGACTACTGTACATAGGTGTCCCCCACAATTGGTTGACTATTGGTAAAGACAGAGAAGTTTGTTTGATAACTGGTGTATCCTGACCTAGCACCTTTGCTTGCTTTCCCTTTGGGCCCTGTCTAACAACCTTGTGGAATCTTCTTCTTCCCCATTTGCAAAATGAAGACACTCATTATTGGAATCCTACAACTGAAGGGTGCTACATAACTTTCTAGTGTTCTTTATATGTCTTTTATTGCAGGAAAGAAATGAAAAGTTTAACCATAACAGTATTTCTCAGCAAATCAGTATGCCCCATTCTTCCATTCTCTCATTGCTGAATTGTTCTTGCAGAGCTTAGAGTACTTTATTAATATTCGTCTATTCATTCCAACAATGTCCTTGAAAGAGACAGAATATAAATTATTTTCTCCATGGTATAGCTGGAAAATGTAAGGGCAAAAGAAATGAAGTGCCCTCCAAAAAGACATAGCTGCCTTAAGGCAGAACTCACAGTTATCTTGTCCAGAGCACTGTCAAAATGACTTGGTTTCCCAGTACTGGAATTACCATGGAGCAGCTTAGAACACTGACAGCAATTAAGGCACGATCACATTTAAAGAGTCCCACTTTGTCTGAAATCTGGAAGTATGCAATTTGTACAACTATTATTTTCTATGTAATAGAAATGTAATATGTGCCTCTTTCTGACACTGGCCCCATGTGGCACATATATTTCATACTACAAAGCATTATCCAGTGCCATTATCTCCTCTCACACCCATAGAGCCCAATCTCAGGGCTGTCTTTGCCAGGAATAAGAATGTGCTTCCCCATGTTTATGCCAAATGGCACAAAGTATAGACATTGAGGTAAGTGGAGATTTAAGTACAATCCTAGCAGGTATGTTTTAAGAATATTGACTATACATTATTGTAACGTGGACCTGTAATTTAACATGGCCCAAATTCACAGGAATGTAACAGTCATGCAAAGCCTATCCCTTTCACCTCTCATCACACATGTATGTCTACATATATGCACACACATGCACTGCCCCCAAAGCTGGCTGTTTGATCATCAGAAGCAAATACTTTAACAGAATGGTCCTCTGTCCTCCTCTTTTAGAAAAAAAATCCAACAGTCACTGCAAATGAAGAACATTCCATTTATACATTCTAGAACCTTTGCTCCCAGAGCAGCTAAGGTATTCAGTAGGTACAAAAGACATGTTCTGTGCCTATGAGGCACAGAGGGCATCTAATAAGATTGTTAGACCTTTCTACAAGTCCTACATTCTTAGAAAATTCTTAGAAAGTTCCATAAGATTGGTAGGAAATGGTTTATGAGGTATGGTACATCTGCATTTCTTTAACCATAGCTGTACTGTGCCTAATTAAATTGTCTTTTTTTGCATGCAGGTGTTATATAAAATACTAATGGATGGGTGGTTCCTAGTAGCATGCAACCTATGACTGTTTATTTCCCTTAAAGGGCTAAGGCTGCAGTGTTCAAAACTATTAAATGTGCTCTTTGTAGCAGCCTAGTATACGACCATCAGCAGAATGAGGTAAAACAGACAACAAATGCAATATATCAGAAAATAGATTCTTAGTAGGGAATGGTATTAAAGGGAAAATGCATTCAAGGAATAATTGCTGTCACCTTGCTGGCCAAATCAGCAAGGGGACACAGCAAGAAAACTGGCACTGGGTCTTGGTAATATATGAAATGTATTGGAGAGACAGAAAAAGAAAGGCAGTGGGGAACCTCTTCAGTTAAGCTTAAGTTGCCAATTTACTACAAATCCTTTTTTCCACCAATCTGTTCAAAGTGATTATATATAATATTCTTAAAACCATGTGTCTTGCTACAGAAGTATCCACAAATACTGACCAACTTTATCTCCCTGTATATTTTATTAAAAGTATATGCATAAAATTGTCACATATATTATGGTTTTGTTAAACAATATTAGCAAAGCCTAAAATTTCAGACCACTTTGATGGAAATTTCTATACATCTCATTTTATGGGGATATAGTGGAGCTTATTCACTCCTAGGTTGATTGGTATGTGTGACATGTAGACTCCTCTGTAACATATCTTCCAAAAAAACCCCTCCCTGTAATCAGTATTTCTTTCTTATGTTCTTACATGTATGTGAGTTGGGATATTAGCATCAATGGTTTTTAGATAGAAAGCTGACTAGTCTAATGGTACTTAATCATGTTCATTTTCTGCTCAGCCTTACACATCTCTTGCCTTTCCCTCTGTTATTACAATAAATAAAAAGTAAAAGAAAGAAAGAACATATGTGCCTAAGGGCCATATGAACTCTGGTTTGCTTTTTTCTTCACTGAAGACTGTGTTTATTATTCTTCAGATACATGTCACCTGAAAAAAAGAATACAGTGTTCCTGAGAAAAGATCACAGGGTCCACGTGCTCATAAATTATACACTACCCTCAGGGAAACATTTGAAGAAGCCCTCATTAAGTAAGCCCCAAGTAAGGTTCCCCTCAATAGATGTACCATTTGCACAAAAAGTCCTTTTCAGACATAATGGAATAATGCCCCCCAGTTATCCAACAAGAAGGCAGAAGTCATTGAAAATGTAGACCATTGAAAGCTGAAGTTTAGAGCAGTCATGACTGACCATGACTAAATAATAATGAAGAACTTGAATCACTTTGGAGAGGCCCAACCTGTAGGACCTCTTAGGGTCAGGCTTAACAAAAACCCAGAAAGAAGACTTTTATTCCAGTTAAGCTTATAAAAAGTTGCTTACTTTGTCCTAGGTAAAGACCTCAAACATCTCAGCTGAAATTTCATTTATTCCCATGTATCAAAGAGCTTGGATTTACATCACACAGTGTAAAAAAACTAAAATATTAGAAACAAAGGACAACTAATTTTTTTCTATATAAAAAAAGTTTTAAAAGAGAAGACCTTTATACAAGAATCTTACTTGAGTAGAGGCTACTAAGGAAATTCAAGGCATAGACATTTAAAAGGAAACAAATGTATAGATATAGATATAAAGGTATACATATGGGTTATACAGAAATGTGAAAACATTGACATAGATTTTTGTTACAAACAACAAGATTTTCAAATTAGTTTCTCACCATATACAGGGACTTTGAAAAAACTATTCAGTCTCTTTTTGAATATTAAAATATTTATTCTCATAGAGAAGCAAAATGTTTGAATATTCAAACTTCTAACTCTGGTGGAAAATTTATGAAAGTAAAAACACAATTTAAGCAAAAATTTTTAAGTATTTGAATATATTTATGGTTTTGAAAGAATTTTCCTCATACACCTTTACTGAAGTATTAAAATCAATTTTGCATATTAGCAGTGTATCAGACCCAGAGCCAAACAATGTTGGCAAACTCTAAAATAAATCTGGCTTATAAAAATTTCAATTAGCATATAGGAACTTCAATGAAAGTAAGATACAATTCACTGTAGAGGGAAGGCAAAAGATTTACTATTGGAACATTAAGGAAAGTAGGTTACCAAATAATCAAAAATAGTCATTAATTTATACTTATCAATGCATTGTTATACCATATCTAAATTACCCCGTACAATCAGAAAGCACTTACTAGAGTAATGTGCTTTGGAGGAACCCAGTACAAATGAAAATCTGAAGTTGCTTCTGAATCACAAGAGTCTGTGTGGCAGGACTGCTGGGTGCTGAGGGCTGAGTGTTCTGTGGGATGTAAAAGCAAATCCAAATGAAATAATGAGGAAGATAAGCCAAGATGAGACAGGAAACATTAACATTATAACCCCATTTTGATTACCTTTCCCCCTAAATTTTGAGACCTTCTATTTTCTACTTACATATTTTCCACCTATTAAAATTGTAATTTTGTTGGTAAAATTTATTTACCTCTTCCACATCTATCCTATTAGCTGAGATAACTTAGATTTGCATTTCTGTCACTGCCGCTGCCTATCTTAACAGAGCCACCTGAAGCATCTATTTCTAAACATTATTTTTAAATGCTTTCATCTGTCATGAACTCATGAAGTTTTCTACTTTTTTTTCACCTGAAATTTTGGACAACTTCAATTCAGTCAAAGTCATCAGAAACAACCTTACCTTTATATGACTCTTTTCAAGGGGTATAGACACTACAGTCCTAATTGATAAATAAAGCAATGTACTTTTATGGAGTTTTTTTATTGCTACCCAATCTGGCCTTCAATTCTACTTTAGGATATTAATTCTCACTGCCACAAGTTATCATCTTTGTGAGTACGATTGTCAAGAATAAAAAGGGGGAATACTAGGAAAATAAGGAGAGAAGTTGTCTGAACTTATTTGGGGTTGCTTTAAACCAGGAACCCTAAATCTTATTTTGGTCATACACTCCTTTGAGAATTTAAGAAAGTGTGTACACTTTCCACATAAAAATACATACACTTACACACACAGATAATTTTACAGTTTCAGAGGGCTTCCAGAAAGTCTGAAATAAATGCATATACCTTTGTTAAGAATTCCTACCTTAAATTGTGTCCCATTTTTATAGTCATCAAATAAGTGCACCTGTATGTGATACTGTGTTACATTATCAAACTGGGCTACAGGTAACCAATTAATGCAAAGTCTGTTACTAGTTTATTATATATTTTTAGATGTTGGTATTTCTGTAATCCTCCACCCCATTATCTGAGGCCTTGGAGCAGTTGGATGAGCAACAGAATGGTTGTTGCTAAGGATATCAGAGAGATGGGCTGTGTACACAGCAGGTACTATATAAAGTCCTCAGACAACAGGAGACCAAATGTTTCTCATCAAATTAAAGGAGTCTTAAGATGACAGCTTTTGGAATATTTAGCTCACGGCAGTGTTATTTTTAGTGACACTGACATTGATTTTTAAATGTCAGAAATGTGTTTTTTAAAGAGAATATTCTATTATAGCATTAATTTCTTTTTAAATTTCAAACCCATTTGTTTGAAATTTGTTGGACATTATAAGTTGTATGCCTAAAGTTTTAATAGCTCTTTTAATTGTATATGAATTAATGGTACATGGCAGTGGTTCTCAAAGTTGGGACCCTAAAAAACAATCCAGATGAAGCACAGGAAATAATCTCTGGCTCTCTGGGCCAGAAATAATTCATTTTGCCTCCAGCCAGGGTGGAAAAAATCTGGTAACTCATTGACCATGGGCTAGAGTACTCACAGGGTTTTATGTAGTGAGTAGTGGGGAAAATTATGCCTAAAGGGTTCTCTGGACCTGTTCAGCAAAGCTTAAAAACAAGCCTATGAAGATCAAAGTGAAGTTTCACTATGCTCCAGAACAAAACTCATGAATATTAATGGTAGAAAAAATATCTAACACCCAACAGGATGAAATTTGTAGTATCTAGCATCCAAAAAAAATTACAAGGCATTCAAAGGAGCAGTAAAATAAAACCAATAAAGGAAAGAAAAATTAATGGTAAAAACAGACCCAGAAGTAACAGAGATAAAATATTTTGTAGAAAAGAAAATGTTAAAAGTTATTGTGTCTATATTCTATATGTTCAAAAGGTAGAAGAAAACAAGCATGTTAAGGAGAAACATAAATGATATAAAAATTGAACTTCTGGAGTTAAAGATGAAAATTTTGCTGGATGGTGTTAACAGATGATTAGAAACAACAGAAAATGATCAGTGAACTTGATCACATAGGATACTTAGTTTAGAAACTATCTAAAATCAAGTAGAATAAAAAAACACTGAAATAAAAATAACAATCAGCAAGCTGTGGGACAACTTCAAGCTGCTTAATATAAGTGAAATTGTTCACCCTAGAAGGGAGGAGGCACAAAAACTTTCTGAAGGAATAATAGCCAAAGGAAATTAATTACAGAATAGTGATGTGGGGAACTCCACAGACACTCTCCTAGCAAAAGAACCATATCTAGTACAAATTATTTTTAAAAGAGCCATTTAAAATCTCTGTAAATATTCTGAGTAAAATATAGCAAATGAAGAAACAGTGATTCAAGAAAATCTAAATTTCACTATTAACAGCAAGTCTATGACATTTAGAACTATAACCTGCTCCCTCCACGTGCCCCACTGACCAGGTCAGCATGTTGTAAGCTCTTCCCCAAGCAGGTGCAGCCAAAAACACAGGACTCCCTCTCTCCCCATTTACCAGTGAAAGCTATGGTATCTGCCCTGGAGTGGCAGAACACCAACATTTTTCATCCCACACTAAGGTCTATATGGCAGAAGCTCTATCTCAGGCAAGAGTGGCTTAGAAATTGGGGACTCTTCACCCACCAGCCCACAACTGTCAGCAGAAGTTATACCCCTGGCAAGGCAGATTTAGAATACCAGTGCCCTGAGCACCATCATGCAGGCTCACTCATTCATCAAGGAGGAGCAGCCAAGGAGAGAGCTCCAGGACAGGTAGGTAAGCCAAGAAGACCACAGGTTACTACCCTCAACCAGTGCCCTGGTCATAAAGCAGGAGTTTCATTCTCACAGTAATGGCACTTTCCCTGCCAACTGTTCTGGTGTAGTAGTGTACAGCTTTTGCCCAAGGTGAGTGGCAGGATGAAAACAGCTCAATGCTTTTTCCAAGAGAACAGAATTTATTTGGAACACAATGTAGGGTAATTCAATCCTAAGGGCACTCTTAAAAGCAATGGAGATTTTAGTGGTAAGCAATTAAGAGGAGGCTATACCTCCATTACAACAACAATATAAACCAAAGACCAGGTAAATGTTTAACAGAGAGAATCATAGAAGAAGACAACAAACAAGTTCCAGTGGCAGGAACAAGCTTAAAAAACTGATTTCAAAGACTACTATTGTAAAAAATGCCCAAATTTAATTGGACCAGACTCTAGAACAATTTATGACTGAAGCCACTGATTTTTTTAAAAACAGAGCAATTAGACAGAAATGTAGAGACTAACAGCTGGGAATCATACTAAGCTGAACAGAGATCAGAGAAAGAGATAGGAAAAAAGAGCCCTGATAAAACTGTGTCATCCCATCAGACTGTATGCATGCGCAAGGCTGTATGCTCTAAAGAGAGACACCAGACACTTCACATTACAGGGGAAGTAACTTCACTAAAATATTCTAGCCAAATCTCTAAACTAAAAACTGAGGAAAAAATGTCACAAAGGCAGAGTGATCAGTTACCCCTGAGTTACTACAATGTATTTTCATAAATGTCCAATTTTCAATAACAAATTATGAAACGGGGAAAAAAACTGAAATTATGACCAATACAATCAGGTAACAGAAATTGCCTTTGAGGGGGCCCAGATGTGAGACTTAGCAAAGACTTCAAAGTAGCTATAATAAATATGTTCAAAGAACTAAAGGAAACCATGATCAAAGCAATAAAGGTATGATGACACTGTTTTATCAAGTATAGAAAATCGATTAAGAAACAGAAGTTTACAAAGGAAAACACAGAAAATTCTAGAGTTGAAAATTTCAATTAAAATGAAAAATTAAAAGATGTGTTCAACAGCATATTTGAGCTAGAAGAAGAAAGAATTAGCAAACTTGCAGACAGATGATGGGGATTATGAAATCCAAAGATTAGGAAAGACAACAAAAAAATGAACAGAGAATCAAATAAATGTGGGCCATCTTTAAATAAATCAACATGCATGTAATGGAAGTACCACAAGGAGAGAAGAGAGGGAAAGAACCAAACAGTATCCAAAGAAATAATGGCAGAAACTTCCAAAATCTAATGAAAAACATTAAACAAAATATGTGGTTGAGACAGTAGACCACCAATAGCCTGAGGGGAAAAGATGAAATAGCTTGATGAGAAAATTAGGACATCCAAAACCACCCATGGGTACAGGAGAATTTAGAAACCCATGTGCATTTCCAGGGCAAGATGCATGCTCAAAAAAGACCTGACAAGATCTATGCTTACTTTCATTTTCCCTTGTTTTGTCTTTAGTTCCTGTCATTTAAGAAAATCTGTCAAAATATTACCTTAACATGAGCAAAAGAAACAGATATTTCAGTGATCCTACACAAGATGGAATACAGTCTATACAAAATAGCTTATAAAAATCACTAAGCATATAGTGAAAATTCATTAAATAATTAAAATATGGCAGTGGAAAATATCCACTTAAGAAGTAATCAGTAGAGGGAGGAAAAATATATAAGTCACACAGAAAATAAAATGTAAAATGAAATAAAAAACCCAGTTGTATCAGTATTTTTTGAAAGTCACTAAACATTAAAAAATAAAAGTAATAAAAATGTATTTAATAAATCAATGTTTACTTTTTTTAAGTTACATTAAAAAAATTAAAAGTCACTAAGACTACAGCCTTCAAAGAAACCAACAAAACTAGCAAGCCCTGGTGTTGTGGACTGAATTATGTCCGCTCAAAGTCTACAGGTTGGTGCCCTAATCACAATGTAATGGTATTTGGATAAGGGCCTTTAAGGAGTCCATTAAGATTAAATGAGCACATAAGGATGAGGTTCTAATCCAACAGGACTGCTGTCCCTATTCAGAGAAAGAGACACCAGGCATGCATATGCACTGAGAAAAGGCCATGTGAAGAAGTTTGCAAGAGAGGAAGAGCATTCTCACCAAAAACCAACCATAAAATCACCCTAATCTTGGACTTCTAGGACCCAGAACTGTAAGAAAACAGATTTCTGTTGTTTGAGCTACCCAATCTGCAACAATTTATTGTAGCAGCCTGAGCAGTCTAATATACCTGGGAAGAGGGATAATCTCATTTTCAGATGAGCCACAGGATAATATTCAAATAGCCAATTTTCAAAAAATATTAAAAGACATACAAAAAGAAAAAACCCAAGAAAGTATGGCCCAAAGAAATAGGTACACTAATAAGAAGAGACTCTGAAGAAGTCCAGACATTGAACTTACTAGGTAAAAACTTTAAATCAATTGTCTTCTATATGATAGAGGAGCTAAGGAAACCAAGGAAAAAAAACAAAATGATAACAGGAAAATTAGGTATAAAAATGAGATAACAATAAAAAGATAGAAAGTATAAAAGAGAACTGAAGAGAAATTCTGGATCTGAAAAGTAAAATAGCCAAAATAAAAATTCAATAGAGGTATTTAACATCCAATTTAAGCAAGCAGAAAAAAGAATCAGTGAACTCAAAGACAGAAAAATTGTTATTATCAAGTCTGAAGAGCAGGAACAAAAAGAATGAACTGACCAGATCCTGAGACCTGTGTGACACCAAGTACACCAACATATTTATTATGTAAGAGAAGAAGAAGGAGAAGGAATAGGAGGAGAAGAAGAGAAGAAGGAATGGGTGAAGGAGGGGGTGATGGAATATTTGAAGAAATAATGGTTACAAACAACAAATTTGATGAAAGACATAAACTTACAAATCCAAGATCAATCAAATCCAAGCAGGATAAACTCCAACACACACACTGAGTCACAGTATAAGCACAGTATACTGATACAGAATACAAGCAAACTGTTGAAAGCCAAAAGGAATGAGAGAATCTTGAAAGTAGGAAAAGATAAGTAACTCATCACATACATGTGATCCTCAATATGATTAACAACTGCTTCTTATCAGAAGCCTTGGAGGCAAGAAGGCAGTTCGATGACATAATTAAAGTGCTGAAAGAAAAAAAATATCAATCAAGAATTATCCAGCAAAACTGTCATTCAAATTGGAGGAGAAATTCCCAGATAAACAAAGCTCAGGGAGTTTGCTACCACTGGGATTGCCCTACAAAATATACTAAAAGGAGTTCTTCACTTTGAAATGAAATGAAAAACTAAACAGTAATTCAAAGCCATATGAAGAAATAAACATCTGTGGTAAAGGTAAATACATAGGCAAATTTAAAAGGCAGTATTCTTATATATTTATATGTAAATCTAATTTTAATTTCCTATATTATTTAAAAGATAAGTGCATAAAAATAATCACAAACCTATGTAATTGGGCCCAACAAGTAATCACAACCAGCAGCTTTGCTCCTCTGCAGAACCAAGCACACTCTGACAAGAGAATTCATTAGGGTACACATCTGTCTGATTCAGGTCCTCAAATGAGTTTTGCCAGTCCTAGGGACTGGTTTTCCCATGCTCAGGCAAGAAGCTGAGTTATGGACCCACCTACTGGGGATAGTGTCTCCTAACTCTGTCTGGCCAATGGGCTAGTGAGAGCACCTGGAATTGGTATAACCAAGAGGTGGGTGGGTAGATCTGATCACCCCTAGACCAAAGCCAGTACCAGGCATGGAGCATTACCCTGCCAAGGTGAGGGGATTAATTCATAGCCAAGGTTGATGGTAGTTCCCAGCCTCTTCCAACTGAAGAGCCTGCTTTAAAAAATTGACAGTTGCCTGGAGTGGCCTCTTGCCATCCCACCCAGGCAAGTGAGCTGAAACAGACCCACCCACTGTGACCCCCAGCTCTCATCCTACCAGAAAGACTGGAGAAAACACCTAGAAGCTGTGTAATCCAGCAATGCTCAAACACAGACATGGTCAGACAGAAAAAGAATCTCCAGAACAAAGCCAGTGGCCCTGTTCAACCAGAGAACTTGGGGCACAGGACAACTTGAATTAAGACAACAAACTTTTACAAGCTTCAGAGCTGGTTTTCCTGCTGTGCCTGGGCAGAGAAACTAATTCACAGTTCCACTTATTGCTGAATACAGCCTTCAGCCTGCCCAGTCAGGGTACCTAAACAGAGCATATGAGAAGCTGCATAGCCCATCCAACAGCCCTGCTTATGGTAGCACTTGAACAGGGAGCACAGCCTGCAGCTTTCCCTGTCTGCTGACTAAAATTGGTGACCTTATCTGGCCAAGAAAATCAGTGTGCACTCTTGCTTGATTTGGGTCTCAAAACAATGAGACTTACAGGAACTGTGTCCAGTACTGCTGCTCAGCCAGGGCAGGAAGCTCCAGCCATTACTGTACACATTCCCAACAATCTAATAAGACTGACCAGAGAATTCAGACAACCAGGGAGACCATCCTATGGCCTCATTTGGGTAGGGAAACAAGCCAACAGCCCTATCCAACTGTTCTCATCCAGTGGCATACCCTCTATCCCTAGACTCAGAGCTCAAAAAGTTGCCTCACCCAAAAATAGATTATAAGAGCAAGTTCCAGCTGCTCTTGAAAATTACCAGCAGATCCCCAGAAACCCAAGCTGAGCTAACTGGTAAAGATCTGTCTCTACCGGCAAAGCTGGCAGGTCTGGAAAAGAACAATTACACAAATACACAGATACCAACACTAGGAATCAAGGATAATGAAAATCAGGTAAATATGACACCACCTAAGGAAATTAATGAAGCAGCAATAACTGACCCTAAAGAAATGGAGATCTATAAACTGTCAGACAAATATTCAGAGTAATCCCACGAAGGAAGCTTAGATAACTGCAAGAATACACAGAGAATTGAACAAAGAAAAATAATGTTTGACAAGGAAATAGAAACTATAAAAAACCACAAACAAATCTTACAGTTGAAAACACATTAATTGAAGAATTCAATATTAAGTTTCAAAAGCAGACTCAACCATGGAGAAGAAAGAATCAGCAACTGAAGGATAAGACATTTGAAATTATCCAATCAGAAGAGCAAAAAGAAAAAACAATGAAAAAGTAGAGAAAGGTTAAGGTACTTATGGAACATAATGAATAGAAACAATATTCATATTATGCGAATTTCAGAAGAATAACAGAAAGAATATCTGAAGCAATAATGACTGAAAAATTCCCAAACCTGGGGAGAAACACAGACACTCAGATCCAGGAGGCCCAAAGGTTGAACCTGAATAGGGTTACATCAAGATACATTATAGTTAAATTGTTGAAAGTCAAAGACAAAGAAATCTGAAAGCAACAAGAGAAAAGAGAGAATATAAGAATTAAGAATGTAAGAATACAAGTGACTATAATATAGAATATGAGGGAACCCCATAAGACCATAGGCTGATTTCTCAACAGAACATTTTCAGGAGATAACGGGATGACATATTCAAAATATTGAAAGACAAAACTATCATCTAATAACTCCATACCTGGCAAAGCTGTCCTTCAGAAATGAAGGGGAAGAATGGATTAAAGATGGTGGAAAGAGACAGAGGATTCCTCCTAAAACTGTATATAATTAGAAAATGTAGTTGGCACAACTAATCCAGAGAGAGCAACAGGAAAAAGGATGGCATCAGACTGCACACACCTGGAGAAAAGAGCAGACCTCAAGGAACAGGGTAGGGTACCAAAGATGTGGCCAGGCAGGACCCAAGCCCTTCCCCCACCCCACCTCACTGGCAGGAGGAAGAGAAATGGAGCAGGGAGGGAGTGGAAGGCCCAGGATGACTGAATACCTACCTCTGGAGATTTGCCTTGGGAGCACAAACCTACATTTCATGGTGCTTTCATGATATTCGCATGACTACTGGGTTGTAAAGCTAATACAGGCAGAATATCTGAAGAGACTGAGATTCCAGCTGCTTGTGGAAAGCAGGGATCCATATCTGGCTGCTCTGGGACAAAAGCTTATACCTGTGTGCTTGGCCCACTGATTCAGGCAGTGGAGACAGGCACAGCAGCTGGCAAGCTGGGAGCAGCTCTTTCCTCCACCCCCCCCAGCACCAATACCATTCCCCTGCAACCCCCAACATTGCTTTAGGGGCTGAGCAGCTCCAAAGTAGAGCATCTGCACACAAGAGGGTGCCATATACAAACATGAAACACCAAAGGAAACTGGTGAGAGTAAAATTAACATAACTCCAGAGAAAGATTTAAATGATATGGACCTTACGACTCTTCCTGAAAGGGAGTTCAAAATAAAAATCATCAACATTCTAATGGAGGTACAGAAAGATATCCAAGAACTCCGGAATGAATTCAGATCAGAGATCCAATTGCTGAAGAGCACGATGGAGGGTATTAAAAGCAGGCTGGATACAGTGGAGGAGATGATAAATGAAATAGAAACTAGAGAAGAGGAATACAAAGAAGCTGAGACACAGAGAGATAAAAGGATCTCTAAGAATGAAAGAATATTGAGAGAACTGTGTGACCAATCCAAAGGGAACAATATTCGCATTATAGGGATACCAGAAGAAGAAGAGAAAGAGAATGGGATAGAAAGTGTCTTTGAGGAGGTAGTTGCTGAAAACTTACCCAATCTGGGGAAGGAGACAGTCCCTCTAGCTATGGAGATCCATGGATCTCCCAACACAAGGGACCAAAGGAAGACAACACCAAGATATATAGTAATAAAATTGGCAAAGATCAAGGATAAGGACAGACCATTAAAAGCAGCCAGAGAGAGAAATAAAATCACATACAAAGGAAAGCCCATCAGGCTAACATCAGACTTCTCGGCAGAAATCTTACAGGTCAGAAGGGAGTGGCATGATGTGTTTAATGCAATGAAGCAGAAGAGCCTGGAACCAAGATTACTTTATCCGGCAAGATTATCATTTAAATTTGAAGGAAGGATTAAACAATTTCCAGATAAGCAAAAGCTGAGAGAATTTACCTCCCACAAACCATCTCTACAGTCTATTTTGGAGGGACTGCTATAGATGGAAGTGTTCCTAAGGTTTAATAGCTGTCACCAGAGGAAATAAAACCACAGTAAAGAAAGTAGAACAGCTAATTACTAAGCAAATGCAAACTTAAATTAACTATAACCAAAGTCAATCAAGGGATAGACAAAGAATACAAAATATAATACCTAATATACAAAGAATGGAGGAGGAAGAAAAAGGAGGAGAAAAATAAAAGAAACTTTAGATTGTGTTTGTAACAGCATCTTAAGTGAGTTAAGTTAGACTCTTAGATAGAAAGGAAATTAACCTTGAACCTTTGGTAACCATGACTCTAAAGCCTGCACTGTCAGTAAGTACATACCTATCGATAATCACCCTAAATGTAAATGGACTGAATGCACCAATCAAAAGACACAGAGTCACTGAATGGATAAAAAAACAAGACCCATCTATATGCTGCCTGTGAGAGATTCACTTTAAACCCAAAGACATACACAGACTAAAAGTGAAGGGATGGAAAAAGATATTTCATGCAACTAACAGAGAGAAAAAAGCAGGATTTGCAGTACTTGTATCACACAAAATAGACTTCAAAACACAGAAAGTAACAAGAGACAAAGAAGGGCGTTACATAATGATAAAGGGGTCAATCCAACAAGAAGATATAACCATTATAAATATCTATGCTCCCAACACAGAAGCACCCACATTTGTGAAACAAATACTAACAGAATTAAAAGGGGAAATAGAATGAAATGCATTCATTCTTGGAGACTTCAACACTCCACTCACTCTGAAGGACAGATCAACCAGACAGAAGATAAGTAAGTAGACAGGGGCACTGAACAACACAGTAGAACAGATGGACCTAACAGACATCTACAGAACTCTACATGCAAAAGCAACAGAATACATATTCTTCTCAAGTGCACATGGAACATTTTCAAGAAAAGATCATATACTAGGCCACAAAAGAGCCTCAGTAAATTAAAAAAGATTGAAATTGTACCAACCAGTTTCTCAGATCACAAAGCTATGAGACTAGAAATAAATTACGCGAAGAAAATGAAAAATCCCACAAATACATGGAGGCTTCACAACATGCTCCTAAATAACCAATGGAACAATGACCAAATAAAAACAGAGATCAAGCAATACACGGAGACAAATGACAACAATAATTCAACACTGCAAAATCTGTGGGATGCAGCCAAGGCTGTGCTAAGAGGAAAGTATATTGCAATATAGGCCTACCTCAGGAAAGAAGAACAATCCCATATAAGCAGTCTAAACTCACAATTAATGAAACTAGAAACAGAAGAACAAATGAGGCTCAAAGTCAGTAGAAGGTGGGACATAATAAAGATTAGAGCATAAATAAATAAAATTGAGAAGAAAAAAGCAATAGAAACAATCAATGAAAGCAAGAGCTGGTTCTTTGAGAAAATAAACCAACCTGATAAACCCCTAGCCAGACTTATCAAGAAAAAATGAGAGTCTACACACATAAACAGAATCAGAAATGAGAAAGGAATAATCACTACAGACACCACAGAAATACAAAGAATTATTAGAGAATACTATGAAAAATTATGTTAACAAACAGGATAACCTAGAAGAAATGGACAACTTTCTAGAAAAATACAACCTTCCAAGGCTGACCTAGGAAGAAACAGAAAATCTGAACAGACCAATTACCAGCAATGAAATTGAACTGGTAATCAAAAACCTACCTAAGAACAAAACTCCTGGATCAGATGGCTTCACGGCTGAATTTTATCAAACACTTAGTGAAGACCTAATACCCATTCTCCTTAAAGTTTCCCAAAAAATAGAAGAGGACGGAATAAGTCCAAACTCATTCTATGAGGAGAGCATCACTCTAACACCAAAACCAGGCAAAGACACCACAAAAAAAAAGAAAATTACAGACCAATATCCCTGATGAACATAGACACAAAAATACTCAACAAAATATTAGCAAACCAAATTCAAAAATACATCAAAAAGATAATCCATCATGATCAAGTGGGATTCATCCCAGGGATGCAAGGATGGTACAACATTCGAAAATCCATCAACATCATCCACCACATCAACAAAAAGAAGGACAAAAACCTCATAATCATCTCTATAGATGCTGAAAAAGTATTTGACAAAATTCAACATCCATTCATGCTAAAAACTCTCAACAAAATGGGTATAGAGGGCAAGTACCTCAACATAATAAAGGCAATATATGACAAACCCACAGCCAACATTATACTTAACAGCAAGAAGCTGAAAGATTTTCCTTTAAGATTGGGAACAAGACAAGGATGCACATTCTCCCCACTTCTATTCAACATAGTACTGGAGGTAGAAGCCACAGCAATCAGACAACACAAAGAAACGAAAGGTATCCAGAATGGCAAGAAAGAATTCAAACTGTCCCTGCTTGCATATGACATGACATTGTACATAAAAAACCCTAAAGACTCCACTCCAAAACTACTAGATCTAATATATGAATTCAGCAAAGTTGCAGGATACAAAATTAATACACAGAAATCTGTGGCATTCCTATACACTAACAATGAACTAGCAGAGAGAGAAATCAGGAAAACAATTCCTTTTAAAGGTGCATCAAAAAGAATAAAATACCTAGGAATAAACCTAACCAAGGAAGTGAAAGACCTATACTCTGAAAACTACAAGACACTCATGAGAGAAATTAAAGAAGATACCAATAAATGGA
The DNA here is from genome assembly GCF_030020395.1 of Manis pentadactyla. Classification (NCBI taxonomy): domain Eukaryota; kingdom Metazoa; phylum Chordata; class Mammalia; order Pholidota; family Manidae; genus Manis; species Manis pentadactyla. The sequence continues at coordinate 68,057,109 of NC_080038.1, read as the reverse complement.
AACACATCCCGTGCTCATGGATAGGAAGAATTAATATTGTTAAAATGGTCATCCTGCCTAAAGCAATCTATAGATTCAATGCAATTCCTATCAAAATACCAACAGCAGTCTTCAAAAAACTAGAGAAAATCGTCCTAAAATTCATATGGAACCACAAAAGACCTCAAATAGCCAAAGCAATCCTGAGAAGGAAGAATAAAGCAGGGGGAATTATGCTCCCTGACTTCAAGCTCTACTACAGAGCCACAGTAATCAAGACAATTTGGTACTGGCACAAGAACAGACCCATAGACCAATGGAACAGACTAGAGAGCCCTAATATAAACCCAACCATACATGATCTATTAATATTTGATAAAGGAGCCGTGAACATACAATGGGGAAATGACAGCCTCTTCAACAGCTGGTGTTGGCAAAACTGGACAGGTACATGCAAGAGAATGAAACTGAATTATTGTTTAACCCCATACACAAAGGTAAACTAGAAATGGATTAAAGACTTGAATGTAAGTCATGAAACCATAAAACTCTTAGAAGACAACATAGGCAAACATTTGAATATAAGCATGAGCGACTTCTTCCTGAACCCATCTCCTCGAGAAAGGGAAACAAAAGCAAAAATGAACTCATGGGACTACATCAAACTAAAAAGATTTTGTATGGCAAAGGACATAATCAACAAAACAAAAAGGCTTCCTACAGTATGGGAGAATATATTTGTAAATGACATATCTGACAAGGGGTTAACATCCAAAATATATAAAGAACTTACACACCTCCACACCCAAAAAGCAAATAACCTGATTAACAAATGGGCAGAGGATATGAAGAGATGGTTCTGCAAAGAAGAATTTCAGATGGCCAACAGACACATGAAAAGATGCTCCACATCACTAATCATCAGGGAAATGCAAATTAAAACCACAGTGAGATATCACCTCACACCAGTAAGGATGGCCAGCATCAAAAAGATTAAGAATGACAAATGTTGGCAAGGATGCAGAGAAAGGGGAACCCTCCTACACTGCTGGTGGGAATGTAAGGTAGTTCAACCACTGTGGAAAGCAATATGGAGGTTCCTCAAAAAAACAAAAATAGAAATACCATTTGATCCCAGAATCCCACTCCTTTGACTATACCCAAAGAATACAACTTCTTAGATACAAAAAGACATATGCACCCCTATGTTCATCTCAGCACTTTTTACAATAGTCAAGATATGGAAGTAACCTTAGTGTCCATCTGTAGACGAATGGATAAAGAAGATGTGGTACATGTATACAATGAAATACTATTCATCCATAAGAAAGAAACAAATGCTACCATTTGCAACATAGATGGAGCTGGAGGACATTATGCTCAGTGAAATAAGCAGACGGAGAAAGACAAATGCCAAATGATTTCCCTCATTTGTGGAGCATAACAATGAGGCAAAACTGAAGGAACAAAATGGCAGCAGACTCAGAGACTCCAAGAATGAACTAGTGTTTTCCAAAGGGGAGGGGTGTGAGAGGGTGGGTGGGGAGGGAGAGAGAAAGGGACTGAAGGGTACTATGTTTAGTACACATGGTGTAGGGGATCATAGGGAGAACAGTGTATCCAGAGAAGGGACATAGTGGATCTCTGGCAACTTGCTGCACTGATGGACAGTGACTGCATTGGGGTATGGGTGGGGACTTGACAATATGGGTAAATGTAGTAACCACATTGTTTTTCATGTAAAACCTTCATAAGAGTGTATATCAATCATACCTTAATAAAAATTTTTAAAAAAAGAAATGAAGGAGAAATAAAGACTTTTCTGAATAAATAAATACTGGGAATTCATTACCACTACACCTGCTTACAAGAAATGCTAAGGGGAGTTCTTTGAGTAGAAGGAAAGGATGCTAAGTAGCATTATAAAAATATAAAAAGATAGCATAAAATCACTCATAATGGTAAATATAGAGAAAAATATTCTGTAATATAGTAATGGTGGCATAAAATACACTTACAACTCCAGCTTAAAAATAAGAAAAGTAGAAATGAGCCCCTAGGGGGATTCTGGAAAGACGGTAGAATAGGAGGTCACTCTGATAACCTCCTCCCACATATGCACCACAGAAGCACCTACATTTAATACAACTAACTCTGAAAATGACCTGAGGATTGGCAGAGCAGGCCTCCTACACCTAATAAAAAATGGAAGACCACACTGAGAAAGGTGAAGGAGCAGAGCCACAATCAATTAGGATTCCAGCCCTTTTCCCATCTTAACCCATAAACAGGAGGGAGTGAGAAACAGAGGTGGGAAGAGAAAAATCTCTAGGAAACCAGCACACCTGTCTCTGGGGTACTCTTCCAGGAAGATGAGTCCATGCAGCACTGGGCTTTGAAAATCAGTGGAGCTCTATGCCAGGGAGAACTGGAAGAATGTGGGAAGCAATGTCTCTGCTCGTGGAGGACCAGCATGCTGTATCTATCACCCTAAGACCCAACACAGAATCAGAAGTTTGAAAGAAGATAGGAGATTTATTAACTTTCAAAAGTGTGCCAAATGGGCAAGTGTCTGAAGATAGGTGGGCTGGCACCTTTCCAGCCCTTCCTCCACTTAGCTGCCCAGATGTTTGTGGAAGCTAGTTCTGAAACTCTCTGTCTATTTCACTTGCTCTACCCTAGAAGTTCCCTGCAGACTTGCCCCACCCAACATGCCCAGCCCAGCAGTAGTCACATCAGCCATTCTTGGCAACCAGGCATATCAGCAGTGGAGTGGTCCACTCATTAAGCTGCACCAATATTTCACACTTAGGCAGAGCAATGGCTATCAGCCATTGCTGGCAGCCAGGTTAGTTGCAGGCCCCACCACAGTGTGCAGGCCCAGAATGGCCCAATTATGAAGCTGAACCAGTGTTGCAGATTAATATAGATAGTGATGATCAGCCATTGATGGCAGCTATGCTGAGTGAAGACCTGCCCACAGTTCACTGACAGTGGAGCTGCCCACATATAAAGCTGTGCCAGTATCACACATTAAGACAGAGTAGTGTTGATTGGCTTTTGCTGGCAGCCAAGCTGACAGCTGGCCAAACCCACATCACACCAACAGCAGTTTTAGCTCAGCCACAACAGGAAGGTGTGCATAACCCACAGAGGGACACCCCTAGAGCACCTGACTCTGGTGAGAAGGGGGTTTTGTGCTTCTAGGCACCATAGAACACCTACTACATAAAACCACAGCTTTCAAGAACAGGAAACATAGTTAATCTATCTAATACATGAAAACAAATACAGAGAACCAGAAAAAATGATGAGGTAGAGGAATATGTCCCTAAAAGAAGAAGACAAAATACCAGAAAAAGTGCAAAATGAAACAGAAATAAGCAGTCTACTTGAAAAAGAATTCAAAGACTCACTGAACTGGGGAAAAGATTAAACAGGCTCATAGAGGACTTCAAAAAAGAAATACAAAATGTAAAAAGGAACCAGTCAGAGCTAAAGAACATGATAACTGGAAAAAATACATTAGTGAGAATGAATAGAGGATTACAGGGTGCACAAGAATGGATGAGTGATCTGAAAGACGAGGTAGTAGAAGGTAAACAAACTGAGCAAAAGAAAGAATTTCTAAAAGTGATAAGATGCTAAGAGATCTCTGCAACAACTTTAAATGAAACAACATTTGCATAATAAGAGTCCTAGACAGAGACGGAAAAGAGAGGCAGAAAGCCTGTTTAAGAAATAATATCTGAAAATTTCCCCAACCTGGGAGGAAAACAAACATCCAGGTTCTGAAAGCATGGAGAGCCCCCAAAAAGATGAATACAAGGAAGACCACACCAAGAAACAGTAATTAAAATGGCAAAGATTAAATATAAAGAAAGAATCTTAAAAGCAGCAAGAGAAAGGCAGACAGTTGCCTATAAGGGAAACCCAACAAGGCTATAAGCAGATTTTTTCAACAGAAATTTTATTAGGCCAGAAGGGAGTGGCATGAAATATTCAAATTGCTGAAAGGGAAACATCTACAACCAAGAACACTCACCCAGCAAGGTTATCATCCAGAATTGAAGTAGATATAAAGCATTTTCATGATAAATGTTAAAAGAATTCATCACAACCAAACCAGCCTTACAGTATATGTTAAAGGGACTACTTTATGGAAAAAAATTTTTTCATGAGTGAAAATGAAACTACAGTAAAGGTAGACCAATCACTTACAAAGTGAGTATGAAATTCAACAGACAAAAGTAGTAAAATCAATTATAGACAAAAATTAGCCAAGGGATACATAAAAGAGTATAAATTGTGTCATCATATACATAAAACATGGAGGGGAGAAGAGTAATTTAAAAATAGTGCTGTTAGATTATGCTCAAACCTAAGTGAACATCAGCCTATATAGATTATTATATAAACATATGCTATATATGAACCTTATGGTAACCAGAAACCAAAAGCCTATAATAGAAACACAAAATTTAAGAGAAAAGAATCTGAGCATAACACTAAAATCACCAAATCACAAGGGAAGAGAGAAAGAGAAAATGTAAGAAACAGAGAAAAACTACATAAAAACCCAGAAAACAATGGACAAAATGGCAATAAGTACAGGCCTATCAATAATTACTTTAAATGTAAATAGAATAAATGCTCCCATCAAAAGACATAGGGTGGCTTAATGGATAAAGTAACATGACCCAACCATATAATGCAAACAAGAGACTCACTTCAGACTAAAGACAGATATAGCCTGAAAGCAAAGGGAGGAAAATTACATTCCACACAAATAGAAGAAGAAAAAAAGCAGGAGTAGCAATACTTAATAGCAGACAAGATAGACCTCAAAAGAGAGTAACAAGAGACAAGGAAGGACATGAGATACTGATAAAAGGATCAGTCCAACAAGAGGATATAGTAATTTTAAATATTGATGCACCCAACGCAGGAGAACTTTAATATATAAAGCAAATACTAACAGACCTAAAGGGAGAAATTGACAGTAATATAATAACAGTAAGGGACTGTAACACCCCACTTACATCAAAGGATAGATCATCTGGAAAATCAATAAGGAAACAGTGGCCTTGAAAGACACATTAGAACAAATGGACTTAACAGATATATACAGAACATTTCACAAAATCAGAGGAACACACATGCTTCTCAAGTGCACATGGAATATTCTCCAGGATAGGTCACATGTTAGATCACAAAACAAGTTTCAACAAACTTAAGAACATTGGAATCCTATCAAGCATCTTTTCCAAACACAAATGTATAAAAATAGAAATCAATTATAAGAAAAAAAAGGAAAAAAACACAATATGCTACTAAACAATAAATAGATCAATGAGCAAATCAGAGAGGAAATAAAAAATACATGGAGACAAATGAAAACAGAAACACAATAGTATAAAACCTGTGGGATGCAGCAAAACAGGTTCTAAGTAAGAAGTTAATAGAGATACAGGCCTACCTCAATAAACAAGAACAATCTCAATAAACAACCTAACCTTACAACTAAATGAACTACAAAAAAGAACAAAAAAAGCCCCAAAGTTAGTAGAAGAAGGGACATAATAAAGATCAGAGCAGGAATAAATGATACAGAGACTAAGAAAACAATAGAAAAAAAAATCAATGAAACTAGTGCTGGTTTTTTGAAAAGAAAAAAGTTGACAAACCTTTACAAATGTAGAGTTATCAAGGAAAAGAGAGGAGTCAAGTAAACAAAATCAGAAATGAAAGAGAAGTTAAACCATCACTACAGAAATTCAAAGAATTATAAGAATTCTATGAAAAATTACATGTTGATAAATTGGGTAACCCAGAAGAAATGGATAATTTCCTAAGAACATGCAATCTTCCATGACTGAATCAGGAAGGAATAGACAATCTGAACAGACCAATTACTGGTAATGAAATTGAATTGGTAAAAAAACTGCCAACAAAGAAAAGTCTAGGACATTTCATCCAGACAGCATTGTGAAGGAATTCTACCAAACATTTAAAGAAGAGTTAACACCTATCCTTCTCAAATTATTCCAAAAAAAATGAAAAGAAAAGAAATATTCTAAACTCATTCTATGAGGCCAGCATCATCCTGGTATCAAAAGCAGAGAAAGTCACTAAAAAAAAATAAAATTGGAGAACAATATACCTAATGAACATAGATGCAGAGAACCTGAACAAAATATCAGGAAACCAAATTTTAAAATACATTAAAAGGATCACTCACTATAATCAAGTGGGATTTATTCCAAGGATCTAAGGATGGCTCAATATATAAAAATCAATGTGATACCAAATTTAAAAAAGAAAGATAACAACCATATGACTATTAATACATGTGGAAAAAGTGTTTGACAAAATTCAGCATTCATTCATGATTAAAAAATCTTAACAAAGTGGGTATACTGGGAACATATTGCAACATAATAAAGGCCATATATGACAAACCCACAGCTAACATCATACTGAATGGCAACAAGCTTAAAGTTTTCCTTGTAAGATCTGAAACAAGATGCACTTGCCCATTCTCACCAGTTTTATTCAACATAGTGCTTGAAGTCCTAGCTACAGCAAGCAGATGAGAAAAAGAAATCAAAGGCATCCAAATTAGTAAGGAAGATGTAAAAGTGTCAGTATTTGCAGATGACATGAAACTACATATAGAAAACTCTAAAGACTCTGCCAAAAAACTATTAGAACTAATAAGTGAATTTAGTAAAGTTGCAGGATACAAACTCAGTATAAAGAAATCTGTTGCATGTCTACATACAATGAACTAGTATAAAGAGAAATTAAGAAAATCCCATTTATAGTTGCATTAAATAAAATACCTGGGAATAAATGTAACAAAGGAAGTGAAAGACTTGTACTGTGAAAACTATAAGACAATGATAAAATAATTTGAAGATGACACAGATAAATGAAAAAATATTCCATGTCATGGATAGGAAGAATTAATATTGTTAAAATGGCCATGCTACTCAAAGCAATGTACAGATTCAATGCATTTCTCAACAATTTACCAATGGCATTTTCCACAGAACTAGGTCATATAATCCTAAAACTTTTATGGAACTACAAAAGACCCCAATTAACCAATGCAATCTTGGGAAAGAATGAAGCTGGAGGTATCATGCTCCTGATTTCAAACTATACTACAAAAGCTACATTGACCAAAACAGTATGACACTGGCACAAAAATAGATACATAGATCAATAGAACAGAACAGAGAGCCCAAAAATAAACCCACATTATATGGTTAATTAATCTGACAAAGGAGGCAAGAATTTACAATGGGGAAAAGACAGTCTCTTCAATACATGATGTTGGGAAAACTGTACAGCTGCATGCAAAAGAATGTAACTGGCTGTCTTACACCATAATCAAAAATTAATTCAAAATGGATTAAAGACTTGAATGTAACACCTGAACCCATAAAATTCCTAAGAGAAAACATAGGCAGTAAACTCCTGAACATCAGTATTAGTAATTTTGGGGGGCCATGTCTCCCCAGGCAAGGGAAACAAAAGCAAAAATAAACATCTAGGACTACATCAAACTAAAAAGCTTTGGCACAACAAAGGAAATCATCAATAAAACAAAAAAATCACACCCTACTTTGTGGAAGATATTTGCAAATGATATATCCAATACAGGGCTAATGTCCAAAATATATTTTTAAAACCCACTACTTTACACCAAAGAAAACAATCTAATTAAAAAGTGGGCAGAGGACCTGAACAGACATTTCCCAAAGAAGATATACAGGTGGTAAACAGACACATCAAAAGATGCTCAACATGACAAATTATTAGGGAAATGCAAATCAAAACCACAGTGAGTTATCATCCCATACCAGTCAGAGTGGCTGATATCAACAAGACAAGAAGTAATAAGTTCTGGCAAGGTATGGAGAAAAGGTTACCCTCATATGCTCTTGGTGGGAATGCAAACTGTTTGCTATATAGAAAGCATTATGATGGTTTTTCAAAAAACTAATCATAGGAATACCATATTACCCTCTAATTCCACTTCTGGAAATTTATGTGAAGAAAACAAAATTACTAACTGAAAAGGTGAAATGCACTCCTACTTTATGGCAGCATTATTAAAATAGCCTAGATATGGAAGCAAACTAAATATCTATTGATAGATGAATGGATAAAGATGATGTGGTACATATATACAGTGGAATAGTACTCAGCCATAAAAAAGAATGAACTCTTGCCATATGAGACAACATGGATGGACCTAGAGGTACCTATGTGAAATTATGCTCAGTGAAATAAGTCAAACAGACAAAGACAAAAACCATATGAAATCATTTGTATGTGGAATCTAAGAAACAAGGCAAATGGGAAAACAAACAATACAGATATAGGCTCATCAACACAGAACAGATGGGTGGTTGCCTTAGTGGAGAAGGTTGGGGAGAATGCTACTAATGTTATTTTTAGGCAAGAATGACTAACATTGTGCTTCTAAGTTACTAAGAAGTCCAAAAGAGTTTGGCATTTGTTTAAATTAAATTTAGTATAAGGAGGAAAAAAATTGATAATGTAAAATGGTATGGTCCTTGTGAAAAAGTTTGCAAATTACTCAAAAAAGCTAAACAGAATTACCATATGATCCAGCAATGCCACCCTTACATATGTAACCGAAAGAATTGAAAACAAGGACTTAAACAGATACTTGTATATTAATACTCACTGCAGCCTTATCACAATAGCCAAAAGGTGGAACCAACTCAAATGTCCTTCAACAGAAGAATTAAAAATAGAGGTACATACATAAATACAATGGAATATCATTCAGTCATAGAGGAATGAAGTCCTGACACATGCTAAAATATGGATGAACCATGAAAAATTATGTTACATGAAATAAGCTAGACACAAAAGGCATATATTGTATGATTTTACTTACATGAAACATCTAGACTAGACAAATTCATAGAGAGAGAAAAAAGATATGAAGTTACCAGGGTCTGGAGTGAGTGGAGAATGGGGATTTATTTCTTAATGTTTACAGAGTTTCTATTTGGCACAATAAAAAGTGAAATAAATAGTGGTGATAGTTCCACAATATTGTAAATATACTTAATGCTACCAAAATGTACTTTTAAAAATGATTAAAATGGCAAATTTTGTTATGTAATTTTATCATGATAAATAAGTAAAGAGATAAATATATTCCTAGACTAAGAATATATTTCTAGGTACTTGCCTAATAAAAACATGAGAGGAAGTTTTTTGACATGAAAATAGATGATATCAGACAATAAATCAAATACACACACATACAACAAGAAACACCAGTAAAGGTAATAATAATTATATATAATATAAAAATATACAATTACAACTTATAATGTAATTACAAATAAATGTATAAATGCATTTCTTTCTTTTCTTCACTTAAAAAGTGATTGTAAAACTCCATCCAAAAGCAACAGGATACACATTCTTCTCATGTGCACATGGAATATTTTCAACAATAGATCATATACTAGGCCACAAAAAGAACCTCAGTAAATTCAAAAAGATAGAAATTGTACGAGCCAGCTTCTCAGATCACAAAGGTATGAAACAAGAAATAAAATACACAAAGAAAATGAAAAAACCCACAAACACATGGAAGCTTAATAACATGCTCCTAAATAATCAATGGATCAATGACCAAATAAAAACAGAGATTAAGCAATATGTGGAGACAAATGACAACAAAGATTCAACAACACAAAAATTTGTGGGATGCAGTGAAGGCCATGCTAAGAGGGAAATGTACTGCAATACAGGCCTATCTCAGGAAAGAATAATCCCAAATGAACACTCTAAACTCATAATTAATGAAACAAGAAAATGAAGAACAAAAGAGGCCCAAAGTCAGTAGAAGGAGGGACATAATAAAGATTAAAGCATAAATAAATGAAATTGAGAAGAATAAAACAATAGAAAGAATTAATGAAAGCAGAAGCTGGTTCTTCAAGAAAATAAACAAAATAGATAAACCTCAAGCCAGACTTATCATAAGAAAAAGAGAGTCTACACACATAAACAGAATCAGAAATAAGAAAGGAAAAATCACTATGGACACCACAGAAATACAAAGAATTATGAGATACTACTATGAAAAATTATATGGTAACAAACTGGAAAACCTAGAAGAAATGGACAAATTTCTAGAAAAATACAACCTTCCAAGGCTGACCCAGAAAGAAACAGAAAATCTGAATAGACCAATTACCAGTAAAGAAATTGAATTGGTAATCAAAAAACTACCTAAGCACAAACTCCTGGAACAGATGGTTTCACTGCTGAATTTTATCAAACATTTAGTGAAGACCTAATACCCATCCTCCTTAAAGTTTTCCAAAAAGTAGAAGAGGAGGGAATACTCCCAAAATCATTCTATGAGGCCAACATCACTCTAATACCAAAACCAGGCAAAGAAACCACAAAAAAAGAAAATTACAGACCAATATATCTGATGAACATAGATGCAAAAATACTCAACAAAATATTAGCAAACCAAATTCAAAAATACATCAAAAAGATAATCCATCATGATCAAGTGGGATTCATCCCAGGGATGCAAGGATGGTACAACATTAAAAAATCCATCAACATCATCCACTACATCAACAGAAAGTAGGACAAAAACCACATGATCATCCCAATAGATGCTGAAAAAGCATTTGACAAAATTCAACATCCATTCATGATAAAAACCCTCAACAAAATGGGTATAGAGGGCAAGTACTTCAACATAATAATGGCCATATATGACAAATCCACAGCCAACATTATACTTAACAGTGAGAAGCTGAAAGCTATTCCTTTAAGATTGGGAACAAGACAAGGATGACCACTCTCCCCAATTTTATTCAACATAGTTCTGGAGGTCCTAGCCACAGCAAACAGACAACACAAAGAAATAAAAGGCATCCATATAGTCAAGGAATAAGTCAAACTGTCCCTGTTTGCAGATGACATGGTATTGTACATAAAAAACCCTAAAGAATCCACTCCAAACCTACTAGATCTAATATCTGAATTCAGCAACGTTCAGAGATACAAAATTAATACACAGAAATCTGTTGCATTCTTATACACTAATGAACTAGTAGAAAGAGAAATCAGGAAAACAATTCCATTCACAATTGCATCAGAAAGGATAAAATACTTAGGAATAAACCTAACCAAGGAAGTGAAAGACCTATACCATGAAAACTATGGGACACTCTTAAGAGATATTAAAGAGGACACTAACAAATGGAAATTCATCCCATGCTTTTGGCTAGGAAGAATATTGTCAAAATGGCCATCCTGCCTAAAGCAATGTACAGATTAAATGTAATCCCTATCAAAATACCTACAGCATTCTTCAATGAACTAGAACAAATAGTTCTAAAATTCATATGGAATGACAAAAGACCCTGAATAGCCAAAACAATTCTGAGAAGGTAGAATAAAGCAGGTGGAATTATGCTCCCTGACTTCAAGCTCTACTACATAGCCACAATAATGAAGACGATTTGGTACTGGCACTAGAAAACACCCATAAACCAGTGGAACAGAGTAGACAGTCCAGATATAAACTCAAGCATATATGGTCAATTAATATATGATAAAGGAGCCATGGACATACAATGGGGAAATGACAGCTTCTTCAACAGCTGGTGTTGGCAAAACTGGACAGACACATGTAAGAGAATGAAATTGGATTACTGTCTAACCCTGTACACAAAAGTAAACTCAAAGTGGATCAAAGACCTGAACATAAGTCATGAAACCATAAAACTCTTAGAAAAAAATATAGGCAAAAATCTCTTGGACATAAACATGATCAACTTCTATAAGAAAATATCTCCCCAGACAAAGGAAACAAAAGCAAAAATGAACAAGTGGGATTATATCAAACTAAAAAGCTTCTGTACAGCAAGGGATACCATAAGTAAAACAAAAAGACATCCTAAAGTATTGGAGAATATATTCATAAATGACATATCTGATAAGGGGTTGACATCCAAATTACATAAAGAGCTCACATACCTCAACAAGATGTGGGGGGGACTTGTTGAAGAGGGGAGCCTAGTAAACATAATGTTCTTCATGTAATTGCAGATTGATGATACCAAAAAAAAAAATGGGCGGAGGATCTGAACAGACACTTCTCCAAAGAAGAAATTCAGATGGCCAACAGGCACATGAAAAGATGCTCCACATCCCTAATCATCAGAGAAATGGAAATTAAAACCACAATGAGATATCACCTCACACCAGTTAGGATGACCAACATCCAAAAGACAAACAACAACAAATGTTGGCAAGGATGTGGAGAAAGGGAAACCCTCCTACACTGCTGGTGGGAATGTAAACTGTTCAAACATTGTGGAAAGCAGTATGGAGGTTCCAAAAAAGCTCAAAATAGAAATACCATATGACCCAGGAACTCCACTCCTAGGAATTTACCCTAAGAATGCAGGAGCCCAATTTGAAAAAGACATATGCACCCCTATGTTTATTCCAGCACTATTTACAATAGCCAAGAATTGGAAACAACTTAAGTGTCCATCAGTAGACGAATGGATAGAGAAGATGTGGTACATATACACAATAGAATATTATTCAGCCATAAGAAGAAAACAAATCTTACCATTTGCAACAACATGGATGGAGCTAGAGGGTATTATGCTCAGTGAAATAAGGCAGACAGAGAAAGACAAGTATCAAATGATTTCAGTCATCTGTGGGGTATAAGAACAAATAAATAACTGAAGGAACAAAACAGCGGCAGACTCACAGAACCCAAGAATGGACTAACAGTTACCAAGGGGAAAGGGATTGTGGAGGATGGGTGGGAAGCAAAGTATAAGGAGGGGAAAGGGGCATTACAATTAGCACACATAATGTGTGGGAGGGAGCACGGGGAAGGCAGTATAACACAGAGAAGACAAGTAGTGACTCTATAGCATCTCACTATGCTGATGGACAGTGACTGCAATGGGGTATGTCGTGGGGACCTGGTAATAGGGGGAGTCTAGTAATCATAATGTTCATGTAATTGTACATTAATGATAGGAAAATAAAAAAATTAACCATTTAAAAATAATACTTAGGGATAAATTTAACCAAGGGGGTACAAGCCTTGTACCCTGAAAACTACAAAACATTGCTGAAAGAAATTAAAGAAGACACAAAAAATTGGAAAGACATCCCACATTTATGGATTGTAAGACAATATTAAATATCAATATTACCCAAAGTGACCTGCAGGTAACAATGCAATTGCTATCAAAATCCAAGTGGCCCACTTTGCAGAAATGGAAAGCTTATCCAAAATTCATAAGGAATTTCAAGGGACCCCCAAATAGCCAAAACAATCCTAAGAAACAACAAAGTAGAATTCATACTTCCTGATATCAAAATGTACTACAAAGCTACCATAATCAAAACTAGCATAAGGATAGACATATACAACCATGAAACAGAACTGAGAGTCCAGAAATACATTCTTACATTTATGGCCAATTGATTCTTGACAAGGGTACCAAGATAATTCAATGTCAAATGAATAGTCTTTTTAACTAACAAATGGTGCTGGATGGACAACTGGGTAACCATTTACAAAAGAATATAGTCAAACTCCTTCCTCATGCCACAGATGAAAGTCAACTGAAGGTGGATCACATATTGGATGAACATTGGTATTAAATGTTCAGGATAGGTAAATCTTTAGCAACAGAAAGTAGATTAGTGGTTGCCAGAGACAGTGGGATGCAGAATGGAGAGTGACCGCTAATGAATACAGGGTTTCTTTTAGGGTTGATGAAAATGTTCTGGCATTAGATTGTCATGGTTGCTCAATTTTTTGAGTATACTAAAAATCATTTAATTTAACACTTTTTAAGGGGTTATATTTATGGTATGTGAATTATGTGTCAATAAAAAATTAGTGAAAGACAAAGCCATGAAAGTTTACATATCTTTATGAATTGTGCTCACATTCAACATGAGTGACCAAAGAATGGTCCTCACTAGACAGACTTTTGTAGGGGATCCAGGGAAGTTAGGGTAGGGAGGACACTGTACAATGATATAATCATTCCCCACATCATCTCTACTTTCTTTTTCCTGCTGAATGCAATGTAGCGGTTTCAGGGCCAGGATTAAAACAGTGCCTGCCAGAAACAGGGATGATCCTGAAGCAAGAAACTGTAATTACACCTTTAAACCTTAATGCCAGAATAAGGGCATTTTGGGATGGTTTATACTTTCACCCATCTTGCAAACTGGGATTGACAATGACTGCAGCTGTATTGTCTATTGGACAAAATGGCCTACTAGTTCTCTATATTCATGGGAATGGATTGAAAGGAAAGCACTTGCTAAACTCTTATTGCTGTTGCCAGCAATCTGAACTAGCACTGTTACTGAATCTGCCATTACTTCCAAATATGCAAAGGCTTGTGTTAAAATCAATTGACAACACAAAGAAGGAAAAATAGTAGCTGAAGATGAAAGAATGAATAAATGACTTATGCAATGAGGGAAATCCAACATTGTACTGATTCCTCAAGAGAGGCTCAAAGAGAGAAATACTGTCTCAGAATAATTATACTAGATGCCTAAGAGGGCGATGCTGTATGCTTGCCCAAACCACCCCCACTTTTGGACCTTGACAAGGTTGAATGGAAGCGTGCAAATCTGAATGGTATTACTCTAGGAGACATTCTGTTTATGTGCTATGATGATGAACAAGATCACTGTTGATGACTGAATGGAACTCTAATAATGTGACAGTTAACTTTTGATTCTTAAAGTTCAGGTTATATCTATATAAAAGAAATATGGGGAGAAACGAACAGGAATTACTACCAAACCATCCAATTATGCAGTATACAACACCTGACAGACTGATCACTATGTAATTGCAAACTCTGAATACCAAATACTTAGAAAGGTTCCTGGCTATTATGGACAGTGTAGCAGCTGGATGCCTATGGTGCCAGACTGTGCTGTGTATAAATACCCTTGTTTCTGTGGGAGTAAAGCTAGTAAATAAAATAGAAACAATGGATTTCTGACAGAATAGTGTAGTATGCATCATACAGTGGGCTCAAATATCCACCAGAAATGGCCCCACCTTGAGACAATGAAGGATAAGGGAAGCCTTTATGGCATATTCAGAGTAAATTACATCTAGGTGTGACTACTACACATATAAACTTACTACGGGGGACCCAACATTTTTGGATATAAAACATCCTAAGTGCACTCAGGCAATTAAGTACATAATGGCAACAACCATTAAACATTGGTTCATGAGAGAAAAGAGCTGTAGGAGAAATTGCACCAGTTTAAGCATCAAAGGACAAACTGAATTCACTGGCAATGAGTGGCATTCAAAATAAAAGGATGTTAGTGAGAATAGACCAATTAGTAGGGATATTCTTACAGAAGAAAGGAAGAGAATAGGAATCACCCTGGAAAGATGATGAGGCTTTAGTGAACTGGATCAGTTTCAATGAATAATCCTGAGAATTTCCAGGAATCAGTGCTTGGAAAGAACTTGTACCCTGATACAACATGTCTTTCTATTTTAAAACAGATTGAGCCTGAAGTACAGTGGAGCAATCTCTTCACCCTAAGGCACACTTCTAGAAACCTTATGGACCTCCAAATTTAAAGTTCTCTGGCACAAGAGTAAATTACACTGGGGTACTCTGCTTGCCCTTATCCCAAGAATAGATCAAAATAAGATATTATCCAGTATAGTTAGCGAGAATAGGAACCATTCTGAATTATATACCTTGTACTTGACATTGGAAGAGATGGGCCCTGCTACTTAACAGCACAATGAAGACAGTCTCAGTAGAATCATGTGAACCAAGACAAAATGACTATCATGTTATGGGCTGCATTGTGTCCTCCCCAAAATTCACACATAGAAGCACTAACACTCATCACCTCAGAATGTGACTGTATTGGAGGTAAGGCCTTTAAAGAGGTAATTGAAATGAGACCATTAGGGTTGGTCTTAATCTGACTGGTATCCTTAAAAGAGGAAATTTGAAAGATGGGAAAAGATGGCAGCAAGAGTAGTGTGGTGGAAATCTCCTCCCAAAACCATATATATTTTGAAAATACATCAAATACAACTATTCCTAAAGACCACAAGTAACAGTACACCAGCCAGTCTACATCTGGGAGAAGTCAACATTTCACTGAAAAGGGTAAGGCAAAAAGATGCGACCCAGCGGGACCTGAGCACTCCCCCCACACCAGCTCACTGGAGGGAGGAAAAGAATCAGAGTGGGGAGGGAATGGAGGCATAGGACTGCTAAATAACCAGTCCTAGAAATCTGTCCCAGGAGCACAGACACACATTGCATGGTGCTCTGGAGATTAGAGGAGTTGAAAAGCAAAGTCTGAGACTAAGACTGCAAACAGGTTCCCACAACTGGTTGCCCTAGGACAAAAGAAAAGCAGGCACTTTAAAAGTCTTAAAGGGACAATGATTTAACAGGTGGACAAAATCATCCTGGCACACTCAGACCACCAGGCTGGGAACATTCAGGAGCTTCAGGTGCCCTATCCCCCTGGTTGGCAATGCAGCCAAGAGGCCCCTCACTGCAATAAGCAGCCTGCCGTTCCTTCCTCCATGGCAGCACCTGCGAGTAAATCAGCTATCCCCACCATTGCTGCAGACTGGCCGGAGGGCAACCCAGCCTACAACAACTACACAGCTTAATGCAGAGGTTTCTCCCTGCATGCAGCTAACTGGCCCAGACCAAGAAGCTACTTCCTGCATGCAGTTGACTGGCACAGACAGCAGAGATGGGTGCAGAGACCAGGAGACACGAAGTGGCTTTGTTCTTGGGGCAGAACAGGTGGGGCTCACCTGCAACCACCGCCAGCACACTAGTCCATCCCAAGGGCTGCCCTGCACACAGCAGTTTAGGAGATTAGGATCCAGAGGCTGCTCCCTGTGCATGGTTGACCAGCACAGACAGTGGAGATGGGCATGGAGACCGGGGTGCACAAAGGGGCTTTGTTCACACAGCAGAACACGTGCTGCTCACCAGCGAACCCTCCCAGTGTCCTAGGCCATACCCAGGGCTGCCCAGCCCACAGCTGCTAAGCGGATTAATCCAGAGGCTGAAACTTGCATCCAGTTAACCAGCACAGACAACAGACTGGTGCTGAGAATGGGAGGCACGAAAAGGCTTTGTCCTCGCAGCAGACACACGTGCCACTCACCTGCGACCCCTGCAATCGCCCTAGTCCACCTGAGGGACGCCCTACCCATGGCAATATAGGGAATTAACCTAGCGGCTACTCCCAGTGAAGGTTAAAAAGCACAGACAGCGGAGAAGGGCACAGTGACCAGAAGGCAGGAAAGGACTTTGTTCTCCCAGCTGACACATGTACCACTCGCCAGTGACCACTCCCATCACTCCAGGAACGTTCAGGAGCTTCAGGTGCCCTATCCCTATCCCTATCCCCCTGGTTTGCAATGCAGCCAAGGTTCTTCTGCATTGAAGAACCTTATTCAATCAAAAATCCCTCAAACACCAGAAAGAGGGCTTAGTGAGACTGAAATCACCAATCTTCCTGAAAAATAATTCAAAATAAAAATGATAAGCATTCAGATGGAGCTACAGAAAAATATTCAAGCTCTAAGGGATGAATTCAGGAGGGAGAAAACAGAAATGAAACAAACAATGGAAGGTTTTTAAAGCAGATTAGATGAGGTGGAGGAGACTGTTAATGGAATAGAAATGAGAGATCGGGAATAAAGAGAAGCTGAGGCAGGGAGAGAAGAAAGGATCTCTAGGAATGAAAGAATATTGAGAACTGTGTGACCAATCCAAACAGAACAATATTCAGATTATAGGGGTACCAAAGAAGAAGAGAGATAAAAAGGGATAGAAAGTGTCTTTGAAGAAATAATTGCTGAAAACTTCCCCAAGCTGGGGAAGGATATAGTCTCTCAGACCATGGAAGTCCTCAGATCGCCCAACACAAGGGACCCAAGGAGGACAACACCAAGACATATAATAATTAGAATGGCAAAGATCAAAGACAAGGACAGAGTATTAAAAGCAGCCAGAGAAATAAAAATGATCACCTACAAAGGAAAATCCATCAGGCTACCATCAGACTTCTCAGTAGAAACCTTTCGGGCCAGAAGAGAATGGCATGATATATTTAATGCAATGAAAGAGAAGGGCCTTGAACCAAGAATACTGTACCCAGAAAGATTATCATTTAAATTTGAACGAGGGATTAAACAATTTCCAGATAAGCAAAAGTTGAGGGAATTTACCTCCCACAAACCACCTCTACAGTGCATTTCAGAGGGACTCCTATACATGGAAGTATTCCTAAGGCTAAATAGATGTCACCCAAGGGATAGACAAAGAGTACAGAATATGATTCATAACATACAAACAATGGAGGAGGAAGAAAAAGGAGGGAAAAAAAGAACCATCAGGTTGTGTTGGTAATAGCATACAAAGTGTGTTAAATTAGACTGTTAGACAGTGAGGGAATTACCCTTGAACCTTTGGTAACCACGAATTTAAAGCCTGCAATGGCAATAAGTACATACCTATTGATAATCACCTTAAATGTAAATGGTCTGAAGGCAAAAATAAAAAGACATAAAGTCACTGAATGGATAAAAATACAATACCCAACTATATGCTGCCTACAAGAGACTCACTTCAAACCCAAAGACATACACAGTCTAAAAGTCAAGGGAAGGAAAAAGATATTTCATGCAAATAATAGGGAGAGAAAAGCAGGTGTTGCAGTACTTATATCAGAAAAAAATAGACTTCAAAACAAAGAAAGTAAAAAGAGATAAGGAAGGACATTACATAATGATAAAGAGGGCAGTCCAAAAAGAGGATATAACCATTATAAACATATATGCACCCAACACAGAAGCACCTACATATGTGAAACAAATACTAATAGAATTCAAGGAGGAAATAGAATGCAATGCATTCATTTCAGGATACTTCAATACACC
Source organism: Manis pentadactyla (assembly GCF_030020395.1). Lineage (NCBI taxonomy): Eukaryota > Metazoa > Chordata > Mammalia > Pholidota > Manidae > Manis > Manis pentadactyla. Next base: position 68,038,070 of record NC_080038.1, on the reverse strand, counting down.
AGTCACTCCAAAGGATAGATCAACCAGACAGAAAATCAGTAAGGACACAGAGGCACTGAACAACACATTAGAACAGATGGACCTAACAGACATCTATAGAATTCTACACCCAAAAGCAGAAGAATACACATTCTTCTAAAGTGCAGTTGGAACATTTTCAAGAACAGACCACATACTAGGCGACAAAAAAAGCCTCAGTAAATTCAAACAGATTGAAATTGTTCCAATCAACTTCTCAGAAGAAAGGTATGAAACTAGAAATAAATTGTACAAAGAAAACAAAAAGGCTCATAAATACATGGAGGCTTAACAACATGCTCCTAAATAATCAATGGATCAATGACCAAGTATAAAGAGAGATCCAGCAACAAATGGAGACAAATGAAAACAACAGCTCAAAGCCCCAACTTCTGTGGGACACAGCGAAGGCAGTTCTAAGAGGAAAGTTTATAGGAATTCAGGCCTTTTTAAAGAAGGAAAAACAATACCAATGAACAGTCTAAATTCACAGTTACTGAAATTGTAAAAAGAAGAACAAATGAGGCCCAAAGTCAGTAGGAGGGACAAAATAAAGATCAGGGAATAAATAAATAAAATTGAGAAGAATGAAACAATTGAAAGAATTAATGACTCCAATAGCTGGTTATTTGAGAAAATAAATGAAATAGAAAAATCCGTATCTAGACTTATCAAGAAAAAAAGAGAGTCCACACACTCCACACACATAAACAGAATCAGAAATGAGAAAGGAAAAATCACTATGGACACCACAGAAATACAAGGAATGATTATAGAATACTATGAAAAATGATATGCTAGCAAATTGGATAACCTGGAAGAAATGGACAACTTTCTAGAAAAATACTACCTTCCAATACTGACCAAGGAAGAAACATAAAATCTAAACAGACCAATTACCAGCAATGAAATTGAATCAATAATCAAAAAACTACCCACGAATGAAACTCTTGGACCAGATGGCTTCACCACTGAATTTTATCAGATGTTTAATGAAGACAATACCCATTCTCCTTAAAGTTTTCCACAAAATAGAAGAGGAGGGAATACTTCCAAACCCATTATATGAAGCCAGCATCACTCTAATACCAAAATCAGGCAAAGACAACACAAAAAAGGAAACTACAGACCAATATCCCTGATGAACAGAGATGCAAAAATATTCAACAAAATATTAGCAAAGTGAATTCAAAAATATATCAAAAAGATCATCCATCATGATCAAGTAGGATTTATTCCAGGGATACAAGGATGGCACAAAATCCATCGATGGGTTTGAAAATCCATCAACATCATCCACCACATCAAAAAAAAGGACAAAAACCACATGATCATCTCCATAGATGCTGAAAAAGCACTGGACAAAATTCAACATCCATTCATGATAAAAACTCTCAACAAAGTGGGTATAGTGGGCAAGAACCTCAACATAATAAAGGACATATATGACAAACCCACAGTCAACATCATACTTTACAGCAAGAAGCTAAAAGCTTTTCCCCTAAGATCGGGAACAAGACAAGGATGCCCACTCTCCCAGCTTTAATTCAACATAATACTGGAGGTCCTAGCCACGGCAGTCAGACAATACAAAGAAATAAAAGGCATCCAGTTTGGTAAGGAAGAACTCAAACCGTCACTGTTTGTGGATTACATGATATTGTACATGAAAAACCCTAAAGAATCCAGTTCAAAACTACTAGAACTAATATCTGAATTCAGCAAAGTTGCAGGATATAAAACTAATACACAGAAATCTGTTGCATTCCTATACATTAATGATGAACTAGCAGAAAGAGAAATCAGGAAAACAATTCCATTCACAATTGCATCAAAAAGAATAAAATACTTAAGAATAAACCTAACCAAGGAAGTGAAAGACCTATACCCTGAAAACTATGGGACACTCTTAAGAGAAATTAAAGAGGACACTAATAAATGGAAAATCATCCCATGCTCTTGGCTAGGAAGAATTAATATTGTCAAAATGGCCATCCTTCCTAAAGCAATCTACAGATTCAATGCAATCCCTATCAAAATACCAACAGCATTCTTCAATGAACTGGAACAAATAGTTCTAAAATCCATATGGAACCACAAAAGACCCTGAATAGCCAGAGCAGTCCTGAGAAGGCAGAATAAAGCAGGGGGAATTATGCTCCCTGACTTCAAGCTCTACTACAAAGCCACAGTAATCGAGACAATTTGGTACTGGCACAAGAACAGACCCATAGACCAGTGGAACAGAAGAGAGAGTCCACATATTAACCCAAGCATATATGGGCAAATAGTATACCATAAAGGAGCCATGGTATATGATGGGGAAATGACAGCCTATTGAACAAGTGGTGTTGGCAAAACTGGACAGCTACATGTAAGAGAATGAAACTGGATCATTGTCTAACCCCATACACAAAAGTAAACTAGAAATGGATCAAAGACCTGAATATAAGTCATGAAACCATAAAACGTTTAGAAGAAAATATAGGCAAAACTCTTTTAGATATAACATGAGCTACTTCTTCATGAACATATCTCCGTGGGCAAGGGAAACAAAAGCAAAAATGAACAAGTGGGACTATATCAAACTAAAAGTCTTCTGTACAGCAAAAGACACCATCAGTAAAACAAAAAGTCATCCTACAGTATGGGAGAATATATTCATAAATGACATATCTGATAAGGGGTTGACATCCAAAATATATAGAGAGCTCATGCACCTCAACAAACAAAAAGCAAGTAATCCAATTAAAAAATGGGCAGAGGATCTGAACAGACGCTTCTCCCAAGAAGAAATTCAGATGGCCAATAGGCACATGAAAAGATGTTCCACATCGCTAATCATCAGAGAAATGCAAATTAAAACCACAGTGAGTTATCACCTCACACCAGTAAGGCTGGCCACCATCCAACAGACAAACAACAACAAATGTTGGTGAGGATGTGGAGAAAGGGGAACCCTCCTACACTGCTGGTGGGAATGTAAATTAGTTCAACCATTGTGGAAAGCAGTATGGAGGTTCCTCAAAAAACTAAAAACAGAGATACCATTTGACCTGGGAATTCCACTCCTAGGAATTTATCCTAAGCGTACAGGAGCCCAGTTTGAAAAAGACATATGCATCCTTATGTTTATCATAGTACTATTTACAATAGCCAAGAATTGGAAGCAACCTAAGTGTCCATCAGTTGATGAATGGATAAAGATGTGGTACATATACACAATGGAATATTATTCAACCGTAAGAAGCAAACAAATACTACCATTTGCAACAACATGGATGGAGTTAGAGGGTATTACGCTCAGTGAAATAAGTCAGGTGGAGAAAGACAAGTACCAAATGATTTCACTCATCTGTGGAGCACAAGAACAAAGCAAAAACTGAAGGAACAAACAGCAGCAGATTCACAGAACCCAAGAAGGGACTAACAGTTGCCAAAGGGACTGGGGTGGATAGGTAGGGAGGGATAAGGGGAAAAAGAGGCATTACAATTAGCACACATAATATGGGGGGGCAAAGGGAAGGCAGTATAGCACAAAGACAAGTAGTGACTCTATAGCATCTTACTATGCTGGTGAACAGTGACTGTAATGGGGTATGTGGTGGGGAGTTGATAATGGGGAGAATCTAGTAACCACAATGTTGCTCATATGATTGTATATTAATGATACCGTAATAGAAATACATATGTAAAAAAAGAGGAAATTTGAACACAAGGGAACACCAGGGATGTGTGTAGAGAAAGAAGAGTATGTGAGAACATAGCAAGAAGGTCACCATCTGCAGCCCAAGGAGAGTGTCCTCAGATGAAACCAAACCTGTCAACACCTTGATCTTAGACTACTAGCCTCCAGAACTGTGAGAAAAAAATTTCTGTTGTTTAAGCCACTCAGTCTGTGGTATTTTTTTGAGAGTCCTAGCAAACTAGTATACCATGTGACTTGGAACCTGGGAATAACCAAAATATGGCCAACTGTGTTAATACTCAACCATAATAACATCTGGTACATGGGCAAAGGTCATTTGTGTTGGGACAGTACAATAAATACCTAATTCTTATTGAATTGCAGAATGAAACAGCACTTACAGTGTAACAATAGTATGATATGGTGTAATACTGGCCTTGAATGTGAGATTCAATTACCTTATATAAATTCATGTAATGTATTGATAATTATACACACACACATATATAATATATATTTATATATGAAAACACAACATACCAAAATTTGTGAGGTACAGCTAAATCAGTATTTATAGGGAAATTTACACCATTAAATGCTTATACTGTGAAAGAAGAAATGTCTGAAATCAAAGTGTGGCCACCAGACCAGCAACATCAGCATCATCTGTGAACTCAGAAATCAAGTCATTGGACCCTGATTCAGACCTACCAAATCAGAAACTCTACAGGTAGAGTCCAGACATCTGTGCTCCTCCAGGTGATTCTGATACACATTCAGATTTTGAGAAACACTGTTTTACACAATTTGAGTATCATTTTTACTGTGTTAGGGTTTCTTTCTTCAATAAGGAATCTACAGTTTATACTGATCTAAAGTCCACGCCATTAAAAACAATCTTGTTTTGAATAGTCTGTTAATTCAAGGGGAAAAAGGGGCATTACGATTAGCACACATAATGTGGGGGGGCACGGGGAAGACAGTATAGCACAGAGAAGACAAGTAGTGACTCTATAGCATTTTACTATGCTTTAGGAAATTTCCCAGGCCCAAAGAGTCCTTCAAGTCATTAACCCTACAAATAATGCCATATTTGCTAAAAAGATACAAATTTCAGAACACATAATTTTTTTAAACACCAGTGGGAAATATGGCCCCAGTGAATAATTAATTCCTTCTGTTTACAGTAAGAATTCCCTCCATGTGGGAACCAAATGTAGTCAACTCCCAATTGTGTTCAGTGATAAAAAGGAATGGAGACACATTAAATCTAAATGGCTGAAAATATAAAAATAATTTGCTTGAAGTATGGTTTTATACCTACAATTAAGTATGAATTTGTCTGATGTTCTGAAAAGTCATTTTGAACAAAATACTGACGCCCTAACCATAAGCACTAACTCAGAAGCACTGATTCCTATAGTGGTAGACATAAGCTTTCCAATGAATTCAATGCATCAATCTAAAGCAGATCCAGTCTCTATCTAAATTTGCTGGCTCACATCTTTCCTGGGACAGGGAGATAAAGATTTGGGCTTTAATAAGATTCAGTTATAGCTACTGCTAATCAAAAATAAATAAAACCCATACTATATCAAAATACTTAACTGACAAGTATACGTGAGAATTTCAGTAAGAACATAAAAGAGCATTTGCCATACAGAATTTTAATATGGATAACCTGCTGATTAATCTCAGTTCATTATGGCAGTCTTCAAAAATAAAGGAAAAAAATATTAGTGAAAAAAAGTGTTAGTAGTCCTTGGCTCCAAGGAAAATGTAGTCCATTCTATGCCAGCTTTCCTTCCTCTCTCCCAATCTTTGCTAACTTTCATCATCTTTGGTTCTTTCTAAGACACTGCCTTCTGCTCTTTTCTTTCTTGTTTTGTTTTTTGAACAGAGGCCCACAACTGCTACCTGTGGGGCTATGAGAGTATAATTAATCAAGTAATCAGCCAGCAACCACTGTTAAAATGCTTTAATATCAATGTAAAATGAGATAATGGTTTTACAAACAAGTTTCAGAACACAAATACTGACTTCTACAATGGTTTCTCTTCCTTTCAGAAGCCTAAATATGAAAACATAAATCATAGAAATTTTTTAAATGTCATGGTACTTTTTCTCATTTTAGTATGTTTACAGTTGATAAACATGCAAAGTAACTAATTTTCAAATCAAAGGCCTCTAGTGGAAATATCCAAATTAAAAATGAGACATTTTAATTTAGTTACTGACCATAAAACCCAGCAAGAAACTGTCCTTTCCACCCATACCTCAGAAAAACCAACACCAATTCCTTTCTAGGGCATTGAGGTCATTAAAAGTACTTAGTCCTCCTTGGCAGTGATGAGACAACCCAAGTTCAATCTATGCAAATTCATATTATAGTTCCAGTTGCTGGAAATGCCCCACCATCTTCACTGCATTAAATGTGGCAAGGCACCTACCAGCAATGCACAGGATAGGAAATGAGCCATGAAGAACATAGTGGCTTGACTGAAGGGCTAATCATGTACCCTAGATATGTCCAATGAATGAGGATATTAATGGAAATGTGAAAGTTCAGGAGGCATTCTTTTTTCATCCTCTCCAAGTAATCAGCATGTATAGTACTGGGAAGTAAAGAGAAGAGGAAGGTGACAATAAGCACATACATGAAATCTCCCTAGAACTAAAAGCAAACAAAACAAAATACAAAATGCAGTGAGCCAAGGAAGTGACTCTGATTTGGGTTTTATTTGTGGCTGCAAACAACCTCCAAACTGAGTGGCTCATAAATTAGGGAACAGTTTCAATGCACTCAGGGATCAGGAATTTGCATAGGAACATTAAAATATTTTCTAAGAACTTGTGTGTGCTTCATTGTTGAATTTGGTGCCAACAGTCAAGAAATAACCAAATAAAACAAATAAACCTCAAATATTTCCTTTTTACTATACCCACTTCCCAAAATCACCAAGCCACCTTTAACAATTACTCTGCTACAATTTTCTCTGCCATTCCTCAAGTAAATTAGTAAGACAGGTAGAAACTCAAAATATAACTGTAGTAAAGTAATTAAATTTACATCAGTAACTTAGTCTGTTCCAAAGTATTCCTGTCCAAAATGTGTAGGTGCAACAGAATGAACTTCAGTAGTTAAAATTGTGATCTCTGGAAATTCTTGAATGATTGATTTGGCACCTTCAAAAAATAAAAGGAAAATCGTTGTTACGGCAGGGTTTTTTCGTAATATTTGCTGAAATTCAGAAATTTTACAGTCAATCACTAGGTGTAGTATTGACCGAAGACAGAAAGCAATAACCTTTGGATACCTAGCCAGACTCGGCTAATCTCTTAGTTTTTATAATGTCTAAAATCTGAAAAGCTTTGTTAGTAGTCAGACTATGCCCCTGCCCACTCATTAATAAATTTTTAGAATCAAATTGTGTTATATCCAAGATTTGAAAAATATATGCAGTTATAGTAACTTTCCCCCTGAAGAAGAGTCTTTGTTTTTTTTTTGTTTTTTGTTTTTTGTCTTCATTCTTCCCATACCAGCTGGGAAGAATATGGTCATTTCTGGAAACAAGATCATACATAAAATGGATGGTTTCTGAGCTGGGATGCTGTGAAATGAGTGCAAAGATTTTCTTGGTATGTCAGAGCAAGCTAGCTTTTTAGAAGTTATGATTCTAGCTTTGGGTGGGTGCGGAGGCAACAGGGAAAGGGACTAGCTAGGACCCCATCAAACTAGAAAGCCATAGTAAGGCTGCCACAGAATAAGGTTTTTTAATCTTTAATGTCAAAGAGTAGTATACTGTTCTAATGCACACTATTAGAACTAACATGGTTTGGGTTACTTTTCTATTCCTAAAGGCAGAAAACCCAATAATTATTTGGCTATCTCAATGTTTACAATGCAATCTCTGCTATATATAAGTGGATGACCAAGCAAATCACCCTGTGTCACCATCAGCATCTGAACCACAAGTAATTTTGTATTATAAAACGGCAAAACAATCAATGGCCTACTGAATGCAACCCTCCCAACTGGGTACTTGTAGTCTCTTAAGGGCTGGGTGAGACTTGGAACCTTTGAAAATGATGAAATGCCCTAACTAGAAGCCACATATTTCTCTTTCTTTTCAATTATGAAACAAACACAAACCCATGGTAGAACATTTGGAAAATACCCAAAAAACTTAAAAAATAAAATGAATCACTTAGGATACTACCACTGGAAGTTAACCACTATTAATAGTGTTTGTGCATTTTTAAATGAAAATTCAAATAGTACTGTGCATCTGTCTAGCATCTCATGCTGAGGAAAAGATTTATTAGGTTCCATATTAAATCTGAGTCTGATTTTAGTAGTCACCATAGTCATAATTTGTAGTAGTCATCTCTAAACTTGGTGATAACATTTTATACTATTCTAATGCTGTTATTTATTATGCTCTTTTACATTTACCATGTAGACTTTTTGATGTCATATTTTTCAAAAACATGAGTATATATTTATTAACCATTTCCTTATTAGAAGTCCTTTATATACTTTCAATTTTTTTCTTACACTAAATATAACTCTACAATGAATATCCTAAAAGCTAAATTTCTACAAGTATCTATGATTATTTTCTTAGGATACTTTCACAATTGTCCTAGACTGTATGGCAAAAATAACTAGGGTTTTAAATTAGGCTTACTCTCTCAGGAAATGGAGAATACACAGTTCTCTCATCATGCTCTTTGAGTAGCAGTGTAACTTTAAAAACTACTCTTTGTTTCACACTGCAAAGTTTACTTCAGTAAGACCAGAGGGCTAGGTAGAACCTTGAGTTTCTTGCTATCTGGGAGCAGTTCTCAGACTCAGGTGGGAACCAGGCAGAGACCTTCCAGCCATTTGCAGGCTCTAACTCAAAGAGGGCCACCAAGAAAGCATCACTGTCTCCTTCAACAGGGTTAGTTCATACCTTTCCACTTGAATTTGAACGTTAGAATGTTGTAAAATATTATTATTAAAGCTTACAAATGACAAACACAAGTTACAACTACCAAAATTAGATTCAGATTTAATATTGAAGCAAATGAACTCTTCCTCAAGATGAGAGGCTGGACAGATGCACACTTACATCCCATGACCACCCGGAGCCCATTACTGCCTCATGCTAAACTCACCATGAGGAGTGGAGAACAGACTGAGTAGGATAATAACACTGGGTTGAACTCCATGTTCTATAAGAACCTTTACAGCTTCAATTACAGTATTTCCAGTGCCTGAAACCAAATGACAATGAACATTAACATCAAAATGTCTTTGAAGTTTATTTGAGGTAAAGGCAGTTTAGTAATCTAACATAAGACACCACAAGGCAAAGCTTAAGTTAAAGGTGCTTCATCTTTACTGATGATGGTCTTTTCAATAATGGTTATACACTTTTCAGTGTTCAAATGCACAGCAAACCCTAAATTAATTCGGTATCTGAGATATCAATTTAATACCCACCCTCCACCCCCAATCCCAGGAGACCATGCCATGTATGATCTGAGCAAGCTTAGGACACAGAATAGAATAGGAGAAAAAATTATTATCTCCAGAGAAGATAAATCCTTGAGAAACTCAGTGCTCTACTCATTGGCTGAGAAGAGATATATTTCATTATATTTTCTGCATTCTATATATTTTGCCTCATTAGATCCTTTGCATTAATGTGTACATTTTAAGACAAGCTCTTTGGAGTTAAAGTTTCACTGATGTATATTCTCTTATTACACAATATAACTTCCCCAGTGAATTGCCCAGGGCAACTCTAACTCCAACTGACAAAAACACATTTACAAATGGTTTTTGCCTTTATATAAGCATACCTAGAAGGGAGGCACTAAACTGAATTTAAGACCTAACAAAAGGTTACAAATTAAACTCGAGGCACTTACTGAGAATTGGATACATCAGAAGTACTTTTCTCCTGTAAATGTCTGGGGGGAACTTGGCATAATATACTTTGGCTCTTTGTGTCTCCTCATCACTCTGAATCAGGATCTTTCCGATTCGTATGGATCGACAGCAGTCTCGTAAACCTTGTTCCATTGCCTCACCTTGAAGAAGGAAATTTGAAAAAGGGAAAAAGGGTTACTGGGAGATAAAATGAAAGTCCAAAAATAGACCAAAGCAGAGTTTGTGACTGCTATTAATACAAAAAGGGTGCTATCAAGATGGGATCAGTTCTTCTCAAGCTAACAGCTTTTTCTTCTGATATGCTCATATTTTAAACCTAGTGGAGGTCAATAAAATTAGGTTAAGGGCTGGTCAATTAAATTAGGATAAGCTAATTTATTGCTGGCTTGCAAGTTTTAGAACTGTCATGCTTTCATGATTACAGGAAATAAAGGTTTTCATTGAGCTGTTCCCTGAACTTTTCCATTATTACTATTTTTAGGAAATAATTATATTTTTAATAATAACAGCTCCTATTATTTTAAGGAAGACTTTAAACCACCTACACTTGCTACTTTCACGTGAAAAAAAATAAAAGATTGAAGAATGGGGGCTACAGACAGACCCTTTTAGATCAAGGTGACATCACAAGATACCATTTAGCCTCAGCAATGACTCCAACAGCAAAATTTTGTTGGCAAACAGTGTAAAAGTAATATTCCCTTTTTCCCCAAAGAACCACAACCAACACCAACACTATCTCCTTGGTTTCTGAACAGAGAGCTGTTTCTGAGTCTGAATTCCTTTAAGGAAGCGTTTACCAAGGTCACCTTACACCATCTGCAAGATTTTAGTCCACGTCAGAATCTACCTGTACTGTTATTTACTTAACATTTTTCTTTAAATTAACTCTTTCACCTACATTTAAGAGGGGAATTTATATTACTAGTGTAAAAATAAAATTTTTCTAATACATATGAAAATCAAAAAACAGTTATTAAGTTTAAAAAACAACCCCATCTATGAACAACCCCAAAGTCATCTGATATACACAAGGTGTTCGAGGACCATGCTTCTGTCTTTGGGGCAGGAGCTGGACTGAAACAGAAGAAACTGTGCCTTAAAATAGCACATCTCCATTGTCTTCAATAGTTTTAAAAGGATGAACAACACTGAAAATTCCATCATTGCTTAAGAACTACCTTCTTTAAAAAAGAGAGCTTAAAGGGGGCGGGAGATGGTGGCGTGAGTAGAGCAGTGGAAATCTCCTGCCAAAACCACATATATCTATGAAAATATAACAAAGACAACCCTTCCTAGAATAAAGACCAGAGGACACAGGACAATATCCAGACCACATCCGCACCTGAGAGAACCCAGCACCTTGCGAGGGGGTAAGATACAAGCCCCGGCCCGGCGGGAGCCGAGCGCCCATCCCCCAACTCCCGGCGTGAGAAGAATAGGCAGAGCGGGAGGGAGATGGAGCCCAGGACTGCTGAACACCCAGCCCCAGCCATCCGGGCCAGAGTGCGGACACAGTACGTGTGCAGGGGGCCCTGGACACAAGGAAAACAGGGCATCAAGAACAGTGAGCGGGCACCGGAGGCCGGGCGCCGGAGGACATAAGAAAAGCGAGCGAACAATTTTTTTTTGCTGTTTTGTTTTGGCGAGCGCTTTCTGGAAGTCTTAAAGGGAGAGGGACCCCAATACTAGGGAAACAGGGCAGCAAGAACAGTGAGCGGACACCGGTGGCCTGGCGCTGCAGGACACGAGAAAAGCGAGAGACCATTTTTTTTTGTTTTGTTTTATTTTGGCGAGCGCTTTTTGGAAGTCGTAAAGGGATAGGGAACCCAATACTAGGGAAACAGGGCAGCAAGACCGGTGAGCAGATGCCTGAGGCTGGCACCTTTTTTTTTTTAATTAAAAAAATATTTTTTTAGATTAAAATTTTTTTTTCTTTTTTTTTTTTTTTGGTGGTCGTTGTTTTGTTCTGGCGGGTGCTTTTTGGAAGTATTAAAGGGGAAGGGCGGGACACTTAATCCAGAGGTAGGGAATCCAGGGATCTCTGGGCACCCTAACCCCTGGGCTGCAGAGAGCAGGGAGGCCCCTTATGGAGATAAATAGCCTCCCAGCCGCTCCCCCTCCAACGCGACTCCACCACTTTGGAGCAGCTGCCTGAGCCAGGCCACGCCCACAGCAACAGCAGAGATAAACTCCACAGCGGCCGGGCAGGAAGCAGAAGCCCTGTCTGCATGCAGCTGCCAGCACAAGACATTAGAGGTCGCTGTTCTCCCAGGCAAGGAGGGCCATAAACCAACAAGAAGGGAAGTTCTTCCAGCCGTCACTCGTCCCAGCTCTGCAAATTATTCCTATTACCATGAAAAGGCAAAGCTACAGGCAGACAAAGATCACAGAGACAACACGAGAGAAGGAGACAGAACTAACCAGTCTTCCTGAAAAATAATTCAAAAGAAGAATCATAAACATGCTGACAGAGATGCAGAGAGATACGCAAGAGAAATGGGATGAAATCCAGAGGGAGATCACAGATGCCAGAAAGGAGATCACAGAAATGAAACAAACTCTGGAAGGGTTTATAAGCAGAATGGATAGGATGCAAGAGGCCATTGATGGAATTGAAACCAGAGAACAGGAACGCATAGAAGCTGACATAGAGAGAGAGAGACAAAAGGATCTCCAGGAATGAAACAATATTGAGAGAACTGTGTGAACAATCCATAAGGAACAATATCCATATTATAGGGGTTCCAGAAGAAGAAGAGAGAGGAAAAGAGATGGAAAGTATCTTAGAAGAAATAATTGCTGAAAACTTCCCCAAACTGGCGGAGGAAATAATCGAACAGACCACGGAAATACACAGAACCCCCAACAGAAAGGATCCAAGGAGGACAACACCAAGACACATAATAATTAAAATGGCAAAGATCAAGGACAAGGAAAGAGTTTTAAAGGAAGCTAGAGAGAAAAAGGTCACCTATAAAGGAAAACCCATCAGGCTAACATCAGACTTCTCGACAGAAACCCTACAGGCCAGAAGAGAATGGCATGATATATTTAATACAATGAAACAAAAGGGCCTTGAACCAAGGATACTGTATCCAGCACGACTATCATTCAAATATGACGGTGGGATTAAACAATTCCCAGACAAACAAAAGCTGAGGGAATTTGCTTCCCACAAACCACCTCTACAGAACATCTTACAGGGAATGCTCTAGATGGGAGCACTCTTAGAAAGAGCACAGCAAAAAACACCCAACATATGAAGAATCGAGGAGGAGGAATAAGAAGGGAGAGAAGAAAAGAATCTCCAGACAGTGTACGTAACAGCTCAATAAGCGAGCTAAGTTAAGCAGTAAGATACTAAAGAGGCTAACCTTGAACCTTTGGTAACCACGAGTTTAAAGCCTGCAATGGCAATAAGTACATAGGGCAAGTACCTCAACATAATGAAGGCCATCTATGATAAACCCACAGCCAACATTATATTGAACAGCGAGAAGCTGAAAGCATTTCTTCCGAGATCGGGAACTAGACAGGGATGCCCACTCTCTCCACTGTTATTTAACATAGTACTGGAGGTCCTAGCCACGGCAATCAAACAAAACAAAGAAATACAAGGAATCCAGATTGGTAAAGAAGAAGTTAAACTGTCACTATTTGCAGATGACATGATACTGTACATAAAAAATCCTAAAGACTCCACCCCAAATCTACTAGAACTGATATCGGAATACAGCAATGTTGCAGGATACAAAATCAACACACAGAAATCTGTGGCTTTCCTATACACTAACAATGAACCAACAGAAAGAGAAATCAGGAAAACAACTCCATTCACAATTGCATCAAAAAAAAAAATACCTAGGAATAAACCTAACCAAAAAATGAAAGACTTATACTCTGAAAACGACAAGTCACTCTTAAGAGAAATTAAAGGGGACACTAACAGATGGAAACTCATCCCATGCTCGTGGCTAGGAAGAATTAATATCGTCAAAATGGCCATCCTGCCCAAACAATATGCAGATTTGATGCAATCCCTATGATACTACCAGCAACATTCTTCAATGAACTCTGACAAATAATTCAAAAATTCTTATGGAAACACCAAAGACCCCGAATAGCCAAAGCAATCCTGAGAAAGAAGAATAAAGTAGGGGGGATCTCACTCCCCAACTTCAAGGTCTACTATAAAGCTATAGTAATCAAGACAATTTGGTACTGGCACAAGAACAGAGCCACAGACCAATGGAACAGACTAGAGAATCCAGACATTAACCCAGACATATATGGTCAATTAATATTTGATAAAGGAGCCATGTACATACAATGGCGAAATGACAGTCTCTTCAACAGATGGTGCTGGCAAAACTGGACAGCTACATGTAGGAGAATGAAACTGGACCATTCTCTAACCCCATATACAAAAGTAAACTCAAAATGATCAAAGACCTGAATGTAAGTCATGAAACCATTAAACTCTTGGAAGAAAACATAGGCAAAAACCTCTTAGACATAAACATGAGTGACCTCTTCTTGAACATATCTCCCCGGGCAAGGAAAACAACAACAAAAATGAGTAAGTGGGACTATATTAAGCTGAAAAGCTTCTGTACAGCAAAAGACACCATCAATAGAACAAAAAGGAACCCTACAGTATGGGAGAATATATTTGAAAATGACACATCCGATAAAGGCTTGACGTCCAGAATATATAAAGAGCTCACACGCCGCAACAAACAAAAAACAAATAACCCAATTAAAAAATGGGCAGAGGAACTGAACAGACGGTTCTCCAAAAAAGAAATACAGATGGCCAACAGACACATGAAAAGATGCTCCATATCGCTAATTATCAGAGAAATGCAAATTAAAACTACAATGAGGTATCACCTCACACTAGTAAGGACGGCTGCCATCCAAAAGACAGAGAACAACAAATGTTGGCGAGGCTGTGGAGAAAGGGGAACCCTCCTACACTGATGGTGGGAATGTAAGTTAGTTCAACCATTGTGGAAAGCAGTATGGAGGTACATCAAAATGCTCAAAATAGACTTACCATTTGACCCAGGAATTGCACTCCTAGGAATTTACCCTAAGAATGCAGCAATCAAGTATGAGAAAGATCAGTGCACCCCTATGTTTATCGCAGCACTATTTACAATAGCCAAGAATTGGAAGCAACCTAAATGTCCATCGATAGATGAATGGATAAAGAAGATGTGGTACATATACACAATGGAATACTACTCAGCCATAAGAAAAGGGCAAATCCAACCATTTGCAGCAACATGGATGGAGCTGGAGGGTATTATGCTCAGTGAAACAAGCCAAGCGGAGAAAGAGAAACACCAAATGATTTCACTCATCTGTGGAATATAAGAACAAAGGAAAAACTGAAGGAACAAAACAGCAGCAGAATCACAGAACTCAAGAATGGACTAACAGGTACCAAAGGGAAAGGGACTGGGGAGGATGGGTGGGTAGGGAGGGATAAGGGGGGGAGAAGTAGGGGGGTATTAAGATTAACATGCATGGGGGGGTAGGAGAAAAGGGAGGGCTGTACAACACAGAGAAGGCAAGTAGTGATTCTACAACATTTTGCTATACTGATGGACAGTGACTGTAAAGGGGTTTATAGGGGGAACCTGGTATAGGGGAGAGCCTAGTAAACATAATATTCGTCATGTAAGTGTAGATTAGTGATACCAAAAAAAAAAAAACAAAAAAAAACGGGCAGTTCATCTGTGGTAACCTCCAATGAGTTCTACACAAGGGTATAAAGGGCATATAAAAGTGTAGACAAAGGGTCTGTTTGTGTTTATACAGAGGATCAAAGCCTAATTGGGCTACCCCGAAAATGAACTAAGATACGATATGAAAAAGAACTTCCAACATCAGCACTCTCTGGAAGACTCATGCCAGAAGATGATCATCAAAAAACCCAAACAAAGATCCACGCACTGCTACAGCTGTAGATGCCCTCATCCCACCAGTTCCTGGACTTGCCATGGGTATGAAGGAGATATCTAAGCTGGCCTGTGCATACAGTAAAACAACAAATTTGATTGGATCTATACTGTTGGAACTCAACCAAAAATTAGGAGAAGTGCAAATTGTAGCACTCCAAAATCTTACAACCACAGACTATTTACTGTTAAAAGAACATATGGGATGTGAACAGCCCCCAGGAATGGGTTGTTTTAATTTATCTGATTTCTCTCAGACTGTTCAAGTTCCATTGGACAATATCCACCATATCATAGAGAAGTTTTCACAAATGCCTAAGGTGCCTAACTGGTTTTCTTGGTTTCACTGGAGATGGCTGGTAATTACAGATATGCTTTGATTATGTAACTATACTCCTATTATGTTAATGTGTGTGCGCAATTTAAGTAGTAGCTTAAAACCTATACATGCTGAAGTTACTCTACAAGAAGATATGTCAAAGAAATAATCAATCTTCCCACGTTTTCTGCCGCCTGCTACTTCTATAGCTTTTCTTCTTCCTTCCTAATTACAACCCTTAAATAGAATTCGTGCCTCATATCAAATTTACCGAGTACCATAATTCTTCCAAGTGGTAAAGATACCTCAAGACAAATACTGGGCATAGAAGCTACATGGCATAAATATGCAAAGAAATAAAAAGCTAACCATTTCAAACAATAAGGCTTCTCTCTCACTTACCAACTTTACATTTCCCTGTATGGCCCCGGAAGATGACTGGTTAGCCAGAGACGGGTAAGATTCCTCAAGGGAGGAACAACCTAAGACAGGCACAGTCGCAGGGCGGTCATCAGGTGAGAAATTGGGGATCAACAGAGGTGAGGCTTAGAACCTCACCCACCCTGTTCTGAGAGAAATCTTCTGCATACGTGGATGTTTTATTGCCCTTGTCTAGCTTGGATTAACACATAGTCTAGAGGCACACACCTGATCATCTACATTTGCTCTCTTACAACACTAAACTATGTTTTCTACCTTTATCTTGTATCTACCTACCACTTCAGCATTTTATTAAAAATAATAATAAAGAGAGAAATGTGGTATCCACATATAAATCAAGTATAAAAATCAAATGAGTATTCATATTTGAACTGTTTATAGTTCATAATGCGTGAGCTAAACTGAAATTTTCTGTGATGACTGCCCTTGTACTGTTCACTATGTAACTTATTCACTACGTAAGAATTTGTTCTCCATGTAAGAACTTGTTCGTTATGCCTCAGATGATTGGAGACTGACGAAGATTAGGCTTGGGGTGGATTAATGATTGTGCATTGAGCACTGACTCCCCTATACAGAATTTTATTGTTGTTAACAACCATTTGATCAATAAATATGAGAGATGCCCTCACAAAAAAAAAAGTACACACTTCCAATGGTAAAATAAATAAGTAACCGGGATGTAATGTATAGCATACGGAATATAGTCAAGATATTGTAACGGCTTGGTATGGTGATAGCTGGTACCTAGAATTGTCATGTATATAAATGTTGAATCACTATGTTGTACACCTGAAACTAATGTAATATAATACTGTGTGTCAACTACCCTTCAATAAAAAATAATTATCTACAAAAAAAAAAAAAAGAGAGCTTAAACTCCTACTTAATGTGAGGTATTCAATTATTCACAAACAGAACTACAGGTAGAGGGAAAAGGGAATGTTTATGTTAAAAAAAATCCACCTGTTTCCAGTACAAGTGGAGCTTCCACTGTAGTTTGGATCTTGTGTGAAAAATTAATTAATTAATTATAAGTTGCTGAATGGAAATAATCATCCCATGTAACAGATACAGGTTCTAATTAGAGGCAAGTGACTTTTCTCCACAAAGGTTTGGTTTAGAAGGGTAATCAAGTTGGACTCAAACACAAATACATTTATAAGCCCAGCAGTTGGAAATACCTAGAGTTAATGACAGTTAAGTGGTTCGCCTCCATGGGTACATACTCATCAAATATAAAACTAAAAATATTGAACAAGTCCTTCAGTCCAGCTCCTGACAGGGTAGGATTGTTCCCTACAAAATAAATTTTAAAACCAGAACAAATATTTTCTCTAGTCAGGTATTCAAAGTTCTCTAGGCCTGAATTTGTGCCATATTCTGTCAGTCTTCAAGTTGCCCTGTTTTCCCCAAGATAGCATCATCACATCCTCCTAATCCTCCCACCCTCCCTGAATCTCTTTAAAAGCTGGCTTGCTCATGGGAACAGGCCACTAAGGAAGATGCTCTGCAGTTAAAATTAGCCAAACTCAGCAATACACAGGCCATGATTCCGAGACATCATGAG